>NC_138507.1:74924533-75163784 GCF_964252035.2 Podarcis erhardii
CGGATGTAGGCTTTGGATAATATTTGGAAAATTGACACAGATGAGCAATTGCAGAAGTGTGTTTGTCCAAGGTTGGGCAGATTTTCAGAAGGCTTCAAGGGTAGAAAGGAGAGGCTTCCCTGCAGTCATTGTTCATTATGGGTCAGTGTTGCATTAAAGGTCATTGAACATGTACCTGAACACATCTAGAGTGGAACTCAAGTCTGTTAGGAAGTTTTGTTACTATGATCCTCCTTATAATTTACAGCAATGGAAAGCATGTAGCGCTTAAAGCATGCACACAAATGTTTTGTTAATCTCAATGCTTTTCTCTTTTTTTAAAGCACAGTTTCTGGAGGGGGGATTGAGACTGGAGAAGTGTGGGGTGGCGTTATGATAGGGCATAGCTCTTTTTTCATTGGCTGCATCCCTGTTCCAAATCTCCCTCCCATGGCTTTTCCCACCATAAAGGTCCCTGAACACTTTCAGGGCAGAAGAAAATGGAGGAGAGGTTGTAGTGTCTGCCTGCCCCTCCAAAAGATAGGGCATCCCATTAAAGGGAACCAGGAGGAGTGACTTCTGTCCATACGGCCAGGCAGGGGCTTGGGCCACAGCATTCCTGTGAGCCAGTGTGGTGTAGTGGTTAAGAGTGGCAGACTCGTAATCTGGTGAACCGGGTTCGCGTCTCCGCTCCTCCACATGCAGCTGGGTGACCTTGGGCTAGTCACACTTCTCTGAAGTCTCTCAGCCCCACACACCACACAGAGTGTTTGTTCTGGGGGGGCAGGGGAGACTCCTTTGGGTAGTGATAAAGTGGGATATCAAATCCAAACTCCTCCTCCTCCTCCTCCTCCTCCTCTTCTTCTTCTTCTTCTTCCTCCTCCTCCTCCTCCTCAAGGTGGCAATCCCGGGGGGGGGGGTCCCCCTGTTTGATATAAGTCATAGGACTCCCCCACTGCCAGGTTAACCCTGATTCACTTCCTGTAGGCAGGTCAGAAGTCAATGGTTATGCCCAATGCCTGTGCCAAACTTTGTACACATGTAATCAATAAAGTTGTGACTTTATTTGACACAATTAAGCTGTGTTGTGTCTGTTCTTATGCAATCAAGGGGTGGTGGGGATGTGGAGCCTGGGCATGCAACTAGATGTTCTGATTTCTATATAACAAACACGCCTCAGAATCCAACCCCTACAATTACTGCTTATTAACTTCATTTACTAGCGATACGCCCAAGTCCACAGACGTGTGTTTTAGAAATCATGATATTTGGTAAAGGAAATGAATACTGCATTGGTTATCATCTGGTTCATGAACCTCTGGACTATGCTGCCCTCATGTTTTTGAGCCTATCTCTGCAAAAATGAGACAGAAATGTAGCGGGGGAAGTTGATAAAGTTAGGCTTGCAGCTCACATGGCCATGTCTCGCAGAATATATTTGGTAGGTTTGCCAGTTACCAGAAGCAACTGGCGTGGCCTAGTCCTATGCCCTAAGCAGCAAGTCGCTATACAAAAATCAGTGTGTGAAACATTTCACAGCATGGAGATAAGCCTGATAACTTGGCTCTGCAAAACCCAGGAGCAGGGGCTAGAAAAAGCACAGGGAACTCTAATATGTGGTATGTGGACTGAATGTTGCCTGCTTCTGTCCACCCTGTGATTGTCTGTTCTTAAACCAACTAGCCCTTACTGCCAGAATACAATTTGTGCTGGGATGCAGACTTTGTTTATTTCTCTCCTCTGTTCTGCACAAGACGCAACCAGCTTTTGAGAAGCAGCCTGTCAGTGAAAATCAACGTTTTGTGCTGAAGCCAAAGCTGACTGCTTTGCTTAATTAGTGCTGACTTGTCAGGGCAACCTTCTCTGTACCTACTCCTTAGTCACAAGGAAGTGTCCTGAACACTTTTCATTCTCCCCCTCCCCCGCCCACCCCGTCCCATCGTGCGTGTTTCAAAGTAGCATTGTCTCCTTTGCAAAAGAATGTTACTCAACCCTATTAAAACAAAAGTGGGATCATTTGGAAGGAATGTGTGGTTTCGAGGCATGTGGCTTCCTTTCTGCTGCTCAGCGAGGTATCGCAATTTGCCATTGGCTCAGGGAACCTTCTGACTGGAGCAGATTCAGTGGGCAGCTGTGCCGTGTGTCATAACTCAGTCAAAAGATAACACCTGAGATAACACCCGTCAAGGCATGACTTAGGCACGCGCCATTGATGTGTATCAGAAAACACACTGGCAGGTACGTCTTTGAGCTCCCAAATGTTGTAACTGCAGAATTATACGCTCTGTGGAATGGTTCCAGCATTCCGAGCAAGAACCAACAGAGTGCAGCAATTCGCAGAAGTGCGCTGACATCATGCGCACTCGATGACGGAGGAAGCATTTGAGGCACAGAATGTTTTCTTGCTTTCCTTTACTGCAAAAGGAATTGTGAAATCTGCATTCCAGGAGGAAAACTCAGAACCTGAAATGTGAATGAAGTTTAGCGCAGAAGTGTCTGGACTGAAAAAGCAACACACACACACACCCTTCACCAAGGGACACACTTTAAAGTAAAATGAGACCTATCACAAAGCACAAAGTCAGTCAAGCATCTCCAAGGATCTCTTAAGTATGGCTTCCAGAGGCCTTGGATGTCACTTATCAGCCTCAGCCACTGCATCTATGAAATGGGAAGAATAATAAAATACTGTACCTTCTCATCCCCGTGCAGCCCTACCTATGTAGCAGTTGTTTGGAAGGCTGCAGGGAGTGTTGTTTCTAATGGATAAGGTAGTATGTGAGGAAAGTGAAAGGGGAAGTGTGCTTGTGACAAGGAGGACACAGGTTTGTGTATATTTTTATGAGTAAATGTGTGTGGCAGCACACGCGCTGTCCACCAGCAGAGACCCCACCCACTGGCATGTAGGCTTCCAAACCTCTCCATTACATAGATTTGCATATGGTACATGAATGAATGAAATCTTTAGAATGCCTAAGTAGAGCAGAGTAAGCCTTCCAGTTTGATCTTCTGATAAGCTTGAACAACTTCCTGGTTGGTGTTACTTTTGCTTTACAACTGCACGAAATTGCGCTCGGCAGTTTAAACCCAAGGTTTGCAAGAGACTGATTGTCAGAATTTTAGAGTTTCGAATTTGCAACTACAGCGGATCAAGTTAAAACATTTATTTATTCACTTATTCATTATTTATTTATTTATTCATTTGTGACTTGCGACCCTGCCCAAGGCAGGGTTACGTTATTAAAATACAACATTTAAAAGAGTTTAAAACAATTTCAGTCATAAAAGTAAGCCCATTTCCTACCGACAAGCATAAAGGATAAGCCAAAGCAAATATCCAGGTTACAATGCCTTGTTTTGCTTCGGACTGACAAAAATGTCTGCTTTATCCTTGCTTTTATTACACCACATTATTGTCATTTTTAAAAAATGATCTAACTGCTCCGACTTTTTGTTTATGTGGGCCATTCCATTTTCATATACAGTGGTACCTTGGTTGTCAAACTGCTTGGCTCCCGAATGCAGCAAACCCGGAAAGTAAGTGTTCCAGTTTGCAAACGTTTTTTGGAAGCCGACTGTCTGACGCTGCTTCCGTGGCTTCTGATTAAGTGCAGGAAGCTCCTGCAGCCAATTGGAAGCCACGCCTTGTTTTTGAACGGTTCCAGGAGGGAGGCGATACCTATCAGGGCCGTACCATTCAGGAATGTTGGTGTTTAAATGGCCAGTAATGCCCACCAATTCGGAATGAAGAAGTGGCAAGCAGGATGCAGATGCTGAACTCTTTTTCTACCCCCCCCCCGAAACACAGTGGCCCCCTCTTGAGGGTCTCTTGGGACTCTTATATGAGTTTGTGACCAAGTCATTGGCCCCTAAGTAACATTTAAAAAGAGTGCTTGATGACTCAGGGTCATTTTGCCACAGTCCCATTAAACAAACATCCGGCCAGGTGTACAATAGAAGGTAATGGCTGAAAGGACAGAATAGGTGCAAATTCGCTTCTTTTGTATGGGGTTCTTCATATCATTTGTAGCAGAGCCTGCCTTAATGGGCATGGCATAATTATTATCTGTACAGCTGTGGAAGAAAAACAGACCTAATTTGGGGGAGGGCGAGGGGGCTGAAGGTGTACAAATCAGCCATTCCAGATGAAATTGCTTTCTCAAGGGGTTAGGTGAATTGGCTAATGAACTTACATTGAGCGATGGGCAATTACGTCTCAAAAGTCAAGGGGGAATATGAATAGAGATTTGGGAGGTTTGTTCTTATTTTGAGAAGGCAGGAACAGTGACCTCAATAATTACCACTAAGCGCAACTGCTTTGTGCTTTTTAATCAATATCCCCTAGCAGGAAAGAGCTGTAAAATGGCTAGGTTTAACCAAAATGGCTCTTTTGATTTTGAGTCATGAGGCCAGATGAAGACCTCCTCTCTACATGAAGTAGTGTTCCTGGCACACAAGCAGTGAGGTAAACTGTGGGAAGAGGTAGGATAGAAAATATTTCTTCTTCATCATCATCATCATTGCAACCTGATGTGAACTATGCCACCACCTCTGATTTTTATTTTTGTGGGAACAAATGCCCTAGGCTTCAGACTTAAAAGTTCTCTGCAAAATTTCTTGCAGTTTTTAGGTGGAGCATATTAAAAATGAACAGCCTTTAAATCAAGTTTTGTACCCATCTTGTTCACCTTTGATCAAAACATGGTGATTTGGATGGATTATAGCCATCATATGTTATGCTATGCTATAGTCCTCACATTGTTGAACAACATATTAATATCAAAAAATACAATAGATGTATAATAAATCAAACACCAGACAAAACAATATAAAATAGTACCAGTGCCACCATTGGCTACAGTAGATGAGAAATGAGAGTTTATGAAATATGTGACAACGCAGTCACACGGGTGGCAAATCCCTTTGAAATATCATTTCATTTGGCAACATGCTTTTCCCATGAAGGCATGTCCAGTTGCTATTATTCTCACAGAGAATATTATGAAATGGGCCATGCACTGAATCGCCAACAACTTTGTGTGAAAATGGAGCACATTTATAGCAGTAAGCTACTGTGACTTTGGACCCTGATAGAACAATGGAGGGTAGATGGGTGGTGTTTTGCCTTAGGAATACCCCAATGGTGCATTGTCTGACTGTTGCATAGTAACTGATAGAAACCTAAATGGTGTAGAATATGCCGTTCAAAGACCAAGCAAAAACAGAAAACAAGATTTATTCCACATGTTATATATATTGCACTATATAGTCTGAATCTTCCCCCTCCCAATGCTCCCACACATTATTTCAATTGCTAATGCCTTCCAGTCATTTTGAATCCTCTGGGGGCCCCAGCTGAGCCAAAAGTGTGAAATGTTTATACCACCCTGGACATTTTCTTTCCTTACAAAGTTCTTCCTTCTTTTGGGTGCCTATGAGATCCTGCCCATCAGGGACCATGACACAAGTGTGTTGGCATCATGGGACCATATAGTCAGAGTGGACTCTATGATGACATCACGCAGCGCTTATCCACACTTCCATTTGCCCTGCCACTTCTCCCTGGGAAATTGGAGCAAATGGCAATCAGTTTTTCCACCGATTGCCATTTGTTCTAATTTATCACTAAAGAGCAGTTTTTCTGGGGGGAAATGGTGGGGCAAAGGCAAAACCACTCAGTCCCTGCTTTCTAGGCACAGGGCAAGCAGAAGTGTGGGTGAGCCCTAAGCCAAATCAGAGTGATGGTAAAGTTTCCTGCCCTCTCTCTGAATGGAGTAACATCTTTATTCCTGTCCCTGTCAGGGAAAAAGTCAGGATATAAATCACCATCATCCCATTTCACACCTCCTTCCTCATTTTTTTGCAAAAACAAATGGCTCGTTTAGTAAGGCATTTAATTTCTACAAAATGTATCCTACATTTAAAATCTTGTATTCCTGCCTACTGATCCCTGCAAGATGCAGACAGTTCCTCCACATGTATCCCACTCATTATAAGGATGGCATTTCCTTACACATGTATACTGTAAAAGCTAATCCATATTTTCAGTCTCTCACTCACACTGGTCTGCAATTTAGTGCTTCCCCCATTTTTTTCTGAGGTACTTGTTCATCTGGAGACAAATGCATCTAGAGATGGAAGATCACTGTGCATGAATGCACTTGCTGCCCTCAGAGTAGAGTCATGTCAGGTGTCCATCACCCTTCCTGTCTAAGATATCTCCCAGGAAGCAATTCGGTCATGAAGGGTCAGGCTAACCCACACTGAGGAAAGTATCCTGCTACCTCTCCCTGCTGCAGCCATTCATCCCCAATATGAGAAGGCCCTCTAGCCATGCCCCCTAACAGGTAAAAGGAGAGGAACATTGAAGGAAGTGCCTCAAAAAAGTACCCCAAATTGGGGTCCTCCAGATGTTACTGGACTAAAAGGTAAAGGTATCCCTGCCCATACGGGCCCGTCATGTCCGACTCTAGGGTTGTGCACCCATCTCACTTAAGAGGCCGGGGCCAACACTGTCCGGAGACACTTCCGGGTCATGTGGCCAGTGTGACAAAGCTGCTCTGGCGAGCTGGCACCAGTGCAGCACACAGAAACGCTGTTTACCTTCCCGCTATAAAGCGGTACCTATTTATCTACTTGCACTTAGGGGTGCTTTCGAACTGCTAGGTGGGCAGTTCTGGACTAGAACTCCCATAATCTTTTACCATTAGCCATGCGATTTAGGGCTGGTGGGAATTGCGATCCACAAGATCGGGAAGGCAGCAGGTTAGGGAAGCCTGCCACACAGTTGCTTCCACAGAGAGGAATTATTGTTTATTTGTGTGCCTCCTGCCCACAGAAATAGCTGTATGGTCCTCAACATGAGCAGTGTGATTGCATGAAAAGCTCCCTACCAATGAATTGGCTCTTGGATTAACAATAGGAGTCCAAGCACTCCCAAATTAGCTGTTTGTGAACCTGGCTACACTCAACCAAAGACTGCATGAAGCACTCTTCCGTGGGGTAAACCCCTCTTGTTGACAAAGATTTTTAAAAAGGAAAAGAGGAATTGTTTACATGACACAATTAGTTAATTCTGTTCTCTCTCTGTTTGTATGTTTATAGACTGAAATCTCAACAGAGCTGAATATCTGTAATTATCATTGTGCACTTCAGTGGTTGATGGACCTCAAATCCTTCACGATTTTGTCATTTTCGATTTTATGGTTGTCCAAACAGCATCCAGCGGCAAAAGTTATTGCTCAGAAACTGAGGGGTATCTTTCACAAGTGTTTGAGGGCAGTGGGACCCTCCTGGCTTTAGAAAGGCCCCAGTGACAGCTGTGAGTTGTGGCCATCTCTGCGGAAGCCATCATCTCTTCATGGAAGTGAGGTAAATTAGCAATCCCACCCCCCGGGTCAGTGGCAGGGACTTCTTTCCCAGGATTCTTCCCCACCCCTGAGTCCCGCAGTGGGAAGGTGAGTACTTTCACCATGTGTCTCCTTCACTCACAGACCTCTTAAGCATCTTGGAGGGGCATTTTGCTACTGAGAAGGGCAATGTGAGACCTTGGTAGGAAGCTGTAGCAAGTGGTGAAAGAAGTCAGGAGGAATTTAGATCAAAGGTGTGGAGTTACATTAGGAGTTTAACAGGCCGTGGGGCTGACAGGCAGTGGGAGTGAGGGCAACTCATGAATCAAGGCCACCGGAATGGTGGATGGATGAGGGAAGGGAGGGAAGGGCCATGTAAACTAATTGTAAACGCATGGGCCGAAATTGGCTGGAGAAGGGTGCGGACAGCTTCCAGATGGATAGCTGCACTCGTTTGTTGTTGTACCAAAACAACAACACCAAAAAGGGACTAACAAATCAATTGTGACATGAGCTTTTATGGCTTAGAGGCTGAGAATGCATTGTCAGATGAGCAAAAGGGTATCCTCCGCTCTGGAGCCTGCAGATCAACTGAAGGGATGGGGTGGAACCAGTAATCAGCTAGTCCCAAAATCCTCCTGCAGATTCATTTTTATTTTGTTTTTTTACAAAAAGAGAGGAAAAAAACATCAATCACTTGGCAATAATTGTCCACCATCAAGAAGCTGTGCTTTATCCATTTTACCACTGCCTCACCTATTCCCAGACTCTCTTTTTGTCCCTTTCAGCTCCCTTCTCCCTCTCTTCTTTACTTCCACTGCAATCCATTTACCTAGGAGTAAGCCCCATTGGACTCAATGAGGTTTACTTCTGAGTAGGATTGTAAGGCAGTGAACGATGTACCTCAAATTTTTCAATATTTGTCATTTTTTATTTTATCATTGTCCCAAAAACATCATGCTTTAAAATCCACTGTGAAGAGCTTAGTTTAAGCATGATACAAAAAAGTAATACTATATTTCCCCCTCTATAAGATGCCCCCATGTATAAGATGCCCCCTATTTGGGGGGGACTCAGATTTAAGAAAATGGGGGGAGATGTATCCGTGTATAAGACACCCCCTAATTTTTGACATTCTTTTAAAGGGGAAAAACCTAGTCTTATACATGGAAAAATACGGTAATAGCACATGCAAACACACACACGTATCCAGGTCCATTACGAAAAAACAGAAATTTTGGCACAGTTGGGATATTTTAGCTGAAAGGTTGGACAAAAAGTCAGGGTGAATGAATAACTGGGACCACATTCCTCTTCCCAGACCAAATGCATACAAGATAAAAACTGAGTGACCATTCCCAGTGGACAACTTCATTCAGGTTGCAAATTAACTGCTCAAGAACACTTACAGACGGTTTTATTTCTTTTCCCTTATTGAAAATTAATAACACCAATGAAGTGAACATGGTCTTTCCGTTTATGTTGCTATAGATCCCTGCTGTGCAATGGAATGAACATGTGTGTGTGTGTGTGTGTGTGTGTGTGTGTGTGTATCTGGCACTGACTACGTCTCCTTGGAAGCCTTTGAACACTTGCTGGAGTTTGCCCAGCTGTCCTTGCAATATAGGAGAGCAAAGGCTGCCAGCCACACCTTGAGGGAGATTATCTTCATTTTATACTTGCAATTGCAGTTGCAGAGAACCATATGCTCCCCTTGAAAGCAAAGCTATTCCATCCAACCACATATTCTCGGCCTGAAAGTTTGCATTTTTATCTGCCACGCCATAGTAAATATGGGATGATTAAATGACGCCTAGTCATTTCCACCTCATTGCCACTGGCAATCTGCATGCACTTTATTAAACGTGCTAGAAATGTATTTTGCCGATGGAATGCAGCAGGGGGTTTCCATCTCAGAAGAGATTTAAATCTTAATTAAAGTAGTACTGCATGAACAGCTTGGTTTTGCATGGTAGAAACAATGGCTCTTTGCAAGGAGCCATGTCTTGGGATTAAGGTACAAATTTTGTTGTTTAGAAACTGGACTTGCTGTCTCTCTGGCATTTGATTTGATTATTTTCCATTCCCTTATTAATAATATTCTAGCTTTTCTGTACTGCTTCTAGGTACGTCTGTCCCTGGTCAGTGTCCTATGTGTTTGTCCATAAAGTCCATCTTGTCCTATTTCAGCATTTAAAAGGTGAGGCTTTTTTATAAAAAAAAAAACATGCAAGGAAATTTAAATATTATTTTTGAACATCCATTTCTCACATGGTGCGCATTTTAAAGTATAGTTTATGCTAAAACGTACATTTTATACGGAATTTTGGTACTTTTTAAAGCTGAGAACTGCATCAAAACATTCAAAGAAGGGTGAAATCCAAAGGAGAATTGGTTCTAATCTGCACATTAGTCCAAGACATGCAGTTTAGGTTGCTGCCCTCCTACACATTGCCAACAAATGAGGAAATCCATCACCAAAATAAAAAAGAGGGCACAGATTTGCTTAAAATCTGCATTGCCCATTTTATATGTAGAAACACATGTTTAGAAGTACCGTATTTTTCGCCCTATAGGATGCACTTTTCCCCCTCCAAAAATGAAGGGGAAATGTGTGTGCGTCCTATGGGGGGAATGCAGGCTTTCGCTGAAGCCTGGAGAGCGAGAGGCGTCGGTGCGCACCAACCCCTCTCGCTCTACAGGCTTCAGGAAGCTATCCACAAGCCTTGCGTGCCTGGAGGGAGTTCCTGTGGGCTCGCAAGGCTTGCGGGCAGCAGCCTGCAGGCCAAAGCATGGGGCGCCCTCTGGAGGACGCCCCGTGCTTCGCGCAGGTGTCCGCAAGCCTTGTGCGCCCGGGAGGGAGTTCCCGCGGGCTTGCAAGGCTTGCGGGCAGCAGCCTGCAGCCCGGAGCATGGGGCGCCCTCCGGAGGATGCCCCGTGCTTCACGCAGGTGTCCGCAAGCCTTGTGCACCCGGGGGGAGTTCCCCCGGGCACGCAAGGCTTGCGGGCGGCAGACTGTTCTGGGGGCTGGGGGCTGGGGTCGGGGTAAGCTCAGGCTTCCCCCGCCCCAGCCCCGCGGCTGGGGGGGAATAAATTTTTTTTATTCATTCCTCCCCCCCCCAAAAAAATGAGGTGCGTCCTATGGGCCAGTGCGCCCTATAGGGCGAAAAATACAGTAATTGCTGTCATCTGAACAGAAATATACTACATCTCTGCTGATATTGGGTGCAGTAATAACTGTATCAACTTTGGGTTTTTGAAAGAGGAAAAAACGAAAAGTTCCTCATTTTTAAGTTCAAACATGAACATTTGTAGGCACGATTTGGTGGAAGCTAAAGGGAGGGTGAAAGGGAGATCTAAATAACATTTTTAGTGGCCAAGGGTAGTGTTTCAATGCCCTCTTTGTTTCTTTTTGCTCCTCCCTATGATTCGTAGAATTGGTTTTATTCAAATATCTATCCAAATCTAGACTTCTTCTCCACACAAACACAGCCAACCATTCCTCAGTGCTCTGGTGTGCCTCAGCACAGCCACCTAATGGCTGGGGCTGAAATGAACTTCCTTTGAGACCCAGCAGTCCTGGTCCTATCTGGCCTGTAGATGTTGCTGTTGAGTAGCATAAAGTCCAACATTTCTTCACTGTCTACTCCTCCTTAAAATATACTTCGTCTATAGTGAAGGATGATTGCAAGGAGCCACCAACCGCCTGGTCCTCGGGATTCTCTGCCAGACCAAACCTCTGCAGGGCTAGCTCTTCTGAAGCACTGTTCCTCACATAGCAAATTTATTACATCTTCTTATCATAGTAGCTTCCATGTAGGAAACTCCAAAACACTTCAGGAAAGGGGAGGCAGGCATAGCTTGGATTTAAAAAATACTCGTTTGAGGCCAGTAGCCAGAAAAGCAAATGGTAGGATTGGTTGTTTTTGTTTCAGTCAGCTTTTTTAACTGTATACTTTAGGTGCAGAACCACTTTCGTGCTGTGCTCTGCTCATGGTTATACCACCAAACGATTCCAGATGAAACTGTTTTGTCATTCTTTGTTTTGTCACCTCATTCGTTTGCTGTTCGTTCAATAAAATATTATTTGTTTTCTTTGTCATCCATTAAATTCACATATCATTTCATTTCTAATATTCATTTTCTTACTTTTTAATCTTTTACTTATTTTACATCTCAATCACTGTCATTTTCCTCCCAAAATGCTATGGGTGTTGCATTATTTCAAGGCATTCTGGGAAAAATGGTGCCTCCCCATGGCAGCTGCCATTACCCACCTCACACACCCCCTGCCTCCAATTATGCAATGTTCCAGACATTATTGGAAAAAGATCCACCAAAACCAGCTTCGCTGCCTCTGGAGAAGGGGAGCCTCCCTCCTGAAACAGTGAGTGGAATAAATAAATAAAAAGAACCTCAATCATGCTCATTCATTACTCATGACATTCCTTTTGGAATGAATGAACATTGAACAGAATAAGGCCATCTTGGTCTGATTTTTCATTTGCTACAAAATGAGTGCACATCCCTAATCATCAATTGGCTGAGCACACATACCCCCCCCATCCCATAAATACAATATAATAAATAAAAGCAGCAATAAGATTACAATTAAAAATCAACATGTGTAATGGTTCTGGGGTTGCTCGTGGGTAAGTTGGCACCACACCTGGCTGGGTTACCTGGGTGAACCCTTTCTGTCCGGACAGCCACCCATCCGTGGCTGTCTCAATCGCTGGCAAAATCCGTCAGTGGGCGTTTCTTGAACTTCTTCCAGCAAAGAAGTTCTTTGACGCCCAGTCTCCTCCTACTCTCCCTGCGCGGAAGTCTTCTGCGCAGGGAGGGTTTGAGCAGCGGAGGACCCGTGCTCTCCCGCTGGTCTCTGGCGAGGAGTCCTGGAGCCTTCTCTCTGATTCCCCCATCTGCCCCCCTCCTCCACTGGTGCTACGCTGATTTCCTTCCCCAGCGGATGGGCTGCCTTTGCCTACTGGGACCCTCTCCGGCATCCCTCTGGAGCCTTCCCTCCGCCTCTGGCTCCGATGGCAGTTGCGTGGCTATTCCCTCCCCCCCCACAGGTGTAAAGAATAAAGACACAGGACACAAGAATTTAAGTTAATGGGCGAAAATGGCCACAACTTTATTGATTACAGGTAAGAAAGGTATTGGCTTTAGGCATTGGCCCCTAACCGACTATCCGGTCTAACCGGGAAGGGTTAAACACCAACAGGGGGAGCTACCTGAGATGCGTATCCCTAGGCGCTCCCCGAGGGGTTACCGCTCGGGGGCGCGCTTTAGGCCCTAGCCTCCGTAGGTTTCGGACGAGGCGTCGCCCCTCGGAGTCCTTTAACGAACTACCCTTCAATCATTGGGGGAGGTGATGGCGCTCCTCCCCCCCGACCTCATTTGCATGACAATACCCCGGCCAATGCCTACCGCCACACGAGCCGCATTGAGCAGGCTCGCCGCCAATACCCTCAGACCTGTAACCAATCCCTAATTCCCCTAAAAATGTCCGCAAGCCAGATATCGTTGCCGGCATCAGATAAATGCACGCCATCCCAGCGATAAAGCGTATCTTTGCAATATTGAATTTCGGGGTGTTTGATAACTCGTCCGCCCAACGCGGCCACCCTGCGCCCAACGTTGCGCTCCACGATTCGCCTGGCTTTATCCACCGCAGCGGGTTTCACCGCATCCCGCCAATGCCGCCTTTCCAGCAAGGAAGACCAAATTAATGTAGTGTTAGCGTGAGACGCCTGTAACCGTTCCAAATCATTTATAATGTTCCACATTAAGTTCACCCCTTTCCTATATGCCAGGTCGTTCTCACCCAGTTGTATGACCAAGGCATCCGGGGCACCCTCATCCGCGATTTTTTGGGATATGACTGGGAAGAATTCTTCCCAACGCATACCCCGCCTAGAGATCCATGAAACTTTAACATAGTTAGGTAGCTTGAGGTCAGCGTCCCAACGCCTAAATTCCGCTCGGCGTTTCGCCCAATGAACGATACTGTGACCGATAATCCACAGTTGCACCAAGGCAGCACCTGGAAGAATACAATAAGAGAGCCGGGTAAGGGGAGAGTAAAGACTAGCGGGGAATTAAAAGGGCTTACGAATGTAGCCCTTATATGCGTTGGATTTCCAGCGCCCCATTTCCATAATCCTCTCAGCAGGGAAGCCCATATGTACGGCAGTAGTCGCTGCCCCAATGCGAAAGGAGTGTGCGGCGTACTCCTCTTGTGGAAGACCAATGGCTGCCACTGCCTTACGCATGACTCTCGTGAACTGATGTTTGGAAAGAAAGGAGCCATCAGCATGAACGAAGAAAGGGCCATTAAAATTCGGTCTCACGCACAGATATTTTCTAGCATCTTTTACTGGGCAAGGGCCAGCCCTCTGGGTTGCCTGGAGGCGGATCAAGGTTCCCCTGCCAAGCTGATCAGTTTTGGAACTGCGGATTTTTAGCAACACGTGCGAGCTGGCAACTGTTACGTCCCCCAACAACAGGCCCCTATTGGCTGTAAGGTGTTCGCAGACCACCTCGCCAATGCGTAACGCCCCGAAAAATGCGAAGGAAAATGCTGCGGAGAATAATCTGGCCTCATACCTAGACCAACAAAGGACCCTAAGCTTCCTGCGTATTTGGGTAAGTATGTCAAGCGTTATGGGCCTTCTACCATCTTGGCCCTGCGGTCTGACCCTGCGCCAGCCCTCCAGCATTTTGCGAACTACAAAATGTGAACAGGGATCAACAGAGAATAAAGCTTTAGAAAAGAAAGATATCGCTGCCAAATGGATGTTGAGGGTTTTGGGGGCCCGACCCAGATCGCGAAGCTTAACCATATACTCGATGACTTCTGACTTAGATGGCGGCCTGCCAGGCCTAAACCTCTCCTTCTTCCTGCGGAAAGATGTAAAGTCTAGCCATGCCTTATTGTAAGATTTAAGGGTGGAAGGCGCCAGCGCAGACAATACTCCCTTTATTGCTTCTCGTTCCCAATACTCCAGAGGTGCTCCGGAAACGGTTGCGGCTGCTGCTGCGCATCCGGCGCCAATGAGCGAAAGCGTTCCATCTGGAAACGAGATAGAGCATCCGCAATGTTATTGTCTATACCAGGAACGAATTTGGCGGAAGCGTGGAGGTTCAACCGCAGGCATGAAAGAACGAAATACCGCAAAAGCGAAGCAACCCTTGGGGAATGCGCGGATTGCCTATTTAAGACCGAGACCACCGCCTGGTTGTCCGTCCAGAAACAAACTCTATGATTTCTAAACTGCTCTTCCCAGATGTGGATTGCGACAACTATTGGGAAGAATTCCAGGAATGTCAAATCGCGCAGTATTGGTTTACCTTGCCACGAGGGAGGCCAGCGCTGGGCGCACCACTGACCCCTGAAGTAAACGCCAAAACCTAGGGACCCGGCTGCATCCGAATGTACCTGAAAGTCCGATTGCAGCACCAAAGTATCCTGCCATAAAGATATGCCATTAAAACCATCTAGGAATTGCAACCAGACTTGCAGGTCAGACTTCACAGCCTTAGAGAGGCGAACCCTATGATGCGGAGACCGTAAACCCGCTGACAGCTTAGCTAGACGGCCGCAAAAGGGGCGGCCAGGGGAAACCACACGGCAGGCAAAGTTGAGGTGCCCCAAAAGGGATTGAATTTGCCTCAAGGTAACCTTCTTTAAGGGGAGCATTTGGCCAATAAGTTCTTTTAAGGCAGCCAACTTCTCGGATGGTAGCCGCGAAGTTTGGGCCAATGTATCCAGTTCGATCCCCAAATAAGTCATGGTCGTGACTGGGCCCTCAGTTTTTTCGTTCGCCAGGGGGACACCCAATTCGCTGGCTAGGGCTTCAAAAGCATGGAGCAGGGTCCCGCACTCGCCGGAGCTCCTTGCCACCAGAATAAAATCATCGAGGTAGTGCCCTACCCCTTTGGAGCCAGTCCTGAACTTCAAAGCCCATTCTAAAAATGTACTAAAGGTCTCAAATGAAGCACAGGCAACCCATAGGCATGGCTTTGTCGATGAAGAAATCACCCTGGAACTTGAATCCCAACCAGCGGTAGTCATCTGGGTGAACTGGAAGAAGGCGAAATGCCGACTCAATGTCGCATTTTGCCATAAAGGCGCCCGTACCAAAACTCCTCACCAACCGCACAGCTTGATCGAAAGATGCATACTTCACCGTGCACATTTCTTGGGGGATGGCGTCATTGACTGAGGCACCCTTAGGATAAGACAAGTTATGTATCATTCGAAATTCGCCGGGAACCTTCTTAGGGACAATACCGAGGGGAGAAATATGCAAACCTTCAATGGGAGGGGAAGAAAAGGGACCGGCCACCCTCCCAGCCGCGATCTCTTTTTGGATCTTTTTTGCGGCAATGTCGGGTCGTTCAAGCACAGACTTCTGGTTAGGAGGACAACTAGCGTTAGGGGTGAAGGTAACTGGGATTCTAAACCCCTTAGAGAACCCTTCATCTAACAAGCAGGCCGCTTGTCTATCTGGGTAAAGCTTTAACAGTGCTCTCAGGGGCTGTAATTTTATCGGGGAGTACGCCAGGCTGAGGGAAACGTTAGTACCGGGCCCCAGATGGTCCTTGGGCGGTACCAGCAGGTCCCGCGGGGGCACCTCGATTACCCCGTGTGAGGTGACCCCTGCCTCCACGAAAGGGCTGCTGCCTCCCTTTGTAGCAGTTGATTGCAGGGTGGCTGCCCAAGCACTTGTCACATTCGTGCATGTACTTACAAGCTGTGCGCAGGCAGGTACCCTTGTTGAAGTCCCAACAGTGTCTACGGCGTTGCGACTCAACCTTACCGGACTTCGGCTGCTCAGAGGATTTCTTTTCGATGTTCGGTCCCACATGCTCCAACCAGCAGTTGTTGTCCTTTTGGTCCCAGCGCGTCGAGGAGAGCGTTGAGGCGTTCCTCCGGAATTCCTCATCATACGCCAAGGCGGCCTCATCGCCTGCCAACTCCCGAGCCCGCCTGACGTGCGCGAGATAAGCCGCGAGATGCACGCCTCGCTTCGGATAACAACCAGCCACTACTGCCATAAAAACTTGATACCCGTTAAGCCAATTCTCGAACGTTCGTTCAACCCGAGGAGCCCTGTACCTCTTTTTACCGTAATACCTTCTTTTCTCACCCTTACCCTTAACTTGAGCTGGGGGTACCAATGAAAACATGTCAACGTAATCGCCATTCAATATCTTATTCCGCTTCCTCTTAGAGAGGAGATTCCCCAGAATAAAGTCGGTGGCTGCATGGGTTGAGACTTTAACGTCCTGGACCAGAGCGCCATCCTTCCAGTCAAGGGTGCCGTTAAAGGCTTTTCTGTGAGAATTGGCCCTCCTTTCATGCATCCACCGTGGAAGACCTGTGTCTTCGCCCTCCCCCCAATATGTCTCCAAGGGAGCATCACTATCCCCTTCCAATATGTCTCCAAGGGAGCATCACTATCCCCTTCCGAAGAAGAAGTACCTGTCTCATCGTCAGAATCTGAAGTATCTTCCTTCCTGCTCTTCTTCGACCGATGCTTCCTCTTCGACTTCCGTTTACGGTTCCGTGAGACCCCATCACTATCCCCTTCCGGAGAAGAAGTGCCAGTCCCATCGTCAGAATCTGAAGTCTCTCCCTTCCTGCTCTTCTTCGACCGATGCTTCCTCTTCGACTTCCGTTTACGATTCCGTGAGACCCCATCGCTCGGGGCGGGGTCATTGGTGACCTGGGTCGCCTGCTGTGGCAGTATCTCCTCATCCGATGACGAACCCTCCGAGGAGCTCTGCCGCACTTGGTTGTCCTGGAAAACACTAGGCACATCCATTATCTCCTGACTTGGACCTGCAGAGGTGGCAGCCGGGGGTCTTGGCTTAGCCCTAGGCCTCTGAGCAGGTGCCTTGCCTTTTTGCGGGCCAGACTTAGGCTTTTGAGTACGCGCAGTTTGTTGACGTGTACGAGGCCTGCTGGGGGCCTGCTGGGCCGTGGAAGCTGCGCTGGTAGATGGCCCATCCTGATCCTGCTGACTGGGGAGAGTATCCGGGATAATATCCTGAGTCACCTCAACAATGTTTGGAGAGGGAGTGATGGGTGCCCTACACTGGGCATAAAAGGATTGCAGAGCGGAAAGTAACTGGGCTATGGCCTGAGGATTGCCCAGACCTGTTGGCACCAGGACATTACCAGGCTGAGGTGCCTGAGGGTTACTGTTGCCCTCCATCGCAAACAAGAAGGCAAAGCCAAAAGGCTGCGCGGCGCGCCGGGTTAGATTAGCGCACCACCAGAGGCAGAACGATATTTAGAAAGAATCTCAAGCTGATTGTTTCAGGCTCGAAAACGTGACGGGGCGTGCTTGTCCACTTGGCCTATCTTAAAGTGATATAGTACAAAATAAAGGTAAAAGGAATATCAATATATAAATTTATTTTTTATTTTATTTTTTATTTATTATTATTATTATTATTATTATTATTATTATTTATTTATTTTTATTTTATTTTATATATATATATATATTTATTATTATTGTAATTTTTTCTTAAAAAAAAAATTATTACATGAATATCTAATTCAATCAGAGGTGCCAACTTGAATAAAATGTTGGGGGCAGGTAAGCCCCACCCTGCATAATCAATCGCAAGATATGGTGCATGCACACCATTTGAAAGGCAATGCCTATCAACTTTTTTTGGGGGGTGGGTCCCTCAAATATTTATTGGGGGCATTGAAGGAACCTTGGCCCCTAGGAGCTGGCTCCTATGAATGCAATAGATGTGCCATCTTCTGTCTACAACCACAAATCCACAGGCCCACTGCAGACAGACCACCTGAACGAAGTACAGAGACCACTGGGGATCCCTAGACCACCACATTTTCAGAACCCTCTTCTAGTGCTCCGTCATGTGCACTTTGCATTCCCCTTTTTTAAATGTTTGGTTTGTAAACTGATGCACTGATGTGCTGATAAGTCACAAACAAATGGACAGGCATATTGAAAAAAATATACCAGGCCACATTCCAGGAGGCTGTAAAATTTGGTTTCATTTATATTCCTTTATCAAATAGGCCAACGGTGTAACATTGTTGGTATTCGGTATTTCATCATTTTCTTCATGCAGTCAAGTTCTAAGAGAAAAACCTTGTGAAACTCCGCTGGGGGGTGGGGAGCAAGATATAAAATAAACAAGGGTTGCGGATGCCACATCTCCATGGTAGCACAGCTAATTTGGCAGGGCAAGAAGAAAGAAAGAAAGAAAGAAAGAAAGAAAGAAAGAAAGAAAGAAAGAAAGAAAGAAATCTTTGATTATTATTTTTTTAAAAGGAGCTTTGGGACAGAAGAACAAAATACTCCAGAAAATACAACACAGAGAAATGATCCAAACAGTTAAAAATGCACTTGAAAAGTAAAGTATATGAAGGATTTTATTTTTTTTAAGGAAGCCTTGGCCCAGGGAAGACTTTTAGCCATATCTTTCTTTGTTGTTGTACATAATACTATACATTATGCTGAATGTTACAGAATACCATTAGTGGTTCCACGCACGATAGACACTTCAGTCAAGGACTTTTGTTTTGAATAACCTGCCCTCCACAAATTGGAGGACCTTTTATTGACTGGATGCAACCAAGAGATTTAATTTAGTGCAACACATAAAAGCTGGCTGCTAAGGGATTCTCTTCTCTTACAGATGTTTCATCTGGGAAAAAATGAAATTAAAAGTTTTCCCCCATTCTGTATATAAGACTACAAAGCATAAGGATTATATTATTCATATAGGATATTCACTGAAATGCTGTATGCAAACTATCTATGATGAGAAGGACATTACACCTTATTGGCATCAGTAGCACTGACTTGTATCCATCTCTGGTGATAATTGTCAGGAACGTGTAGAGAATTAGTGTTGTATCATTATAGTATATGTGCACTGGGATGGACACAGTTGATTAGTAAAGCATTTGCTTGGCATGCAGGAGGTGCCAGGTTCATTCTGTGGCATCTCCAGGTAAGGTTGAGAGAGACCCTCATCTGAAACTTTGGAGAGCCAGGCTGCCTGTCAGTGTAAAGAATACTAAGGCAGGTTCCTATGCTCCAAATCATTTTGCCTAAGATGGACCCATTGGAATGAAGCACCTTTTGTTATCAATACTAGTAGTAATTTCATCATTGTTAACATTTAATATGTGACTAGGCATAGTACAGTGTCCCTTCTCTGGATCCTGGCCTGAGAGGTGGGAGACCTTAAGGAAGTGCCCTCAAGCTTTGGACTGACTCCATCTTTCCAGGCTGGCCATTGGATCTCTTGGACAGGAAGGGATATACAAGGGTTGCCATTTCCAGTCGAGCCTTTCTTGAGCAACCTGGTCATCCCAAACTCTGGCGTATTCTTGCATCATTGGCTGTTCTTTGGCCCTGACTTCTGTGTTGTTCCTTGAGACTGCCTACTGGTTTGTCCTTCGGCCTCGACTCTCTTTGCATGGCGAGGCCCCGGGCCCCCACAGTTCCCTTAGATAATAAACACACGGACACAAATATTTTGGGTTAATGGGATAAATTAGGCCACAACTTTATTGGTTACAGGTGTGAGCGGTTTGGCTTAGGCATTGGGTGAAAACAGACTATATCCTGACTCCTGCATGTCCGCAGGAAGTGTCTTAAGGGTCAACCACCGGTAGGGGGTGCCCTATGATATACATCAATTAAGAGACCCCCAGGGTCCCCGATGGGGTCATGGCATGGCCCTAGCGCATGCTGGGATACTGCCAGGGAGACAAAATCCATCAAGCCCCCATGCCGTCTCCGGACGACCCATCGATCTCTCGTAGAAACGCAGTATCAATCAATTAGCGACATGAGCCCCAGAAATAGCTTGCCACATTCCAGAGCTCTTGCACACTCTATCAGCAGATACGTACAGCGAAAGGTGCACTCAGGAGAGCATATTTACAAGTTTATTCAGCGTTGGTCAGAACAAAGAAAAAAAACATGACTGCCTGGTTCAGTGTCTCAGACACAGAGAGAGAAACAAAAGCAAAGACACAACAGAAACATCCTGTGAACAGGAAATACGCAGGCTGTGACACAAACATCCTGTTCCCTTTTAAAGTGGAACGGAAATATCCTAACAGCCCACGCCCAGGCTTCAGACAGGATCCACACCCCGAATCCCTTTCACGGGGTACCCTTAGCAAAGAAGGTCAGGTGGAGGCAACAACCTCCCCTCCCATAAACATGGCTTATAATGAGGAGGCGAAATGAGGCTGCCCCCTCCAGCAGTGCCACAGTTTAAATGGCAAGTGGCCACACCCCCTGGCTAACCCGATTGGTCAGCTGGGGGACGTGATGTGGCTGGGAGTCCTGATGACGTGGGTGGCAACCCTCTGCCCACTGCTGGGTCACAGGGAGGTCCCAGATACCCTCCAGCAACTCCGCCCCCCAGGTGAAGGGGAGCGGCTTTTCCTGATTGTGCCTTTGACCAAAAGTTTGCCTTTTAGATCCCTGTTTATTCTCCAGTCCTGCCTACTGGTTTGTTTCATAAGCCCTGGTTCATGGCTCCTGGCTCACCTCAGACTACTTCCTATGACACATACACTGCTCTGCCCCAGATGACTCAAGCAACTTAAAGAAGGCAAATGTTGCAGAAGACAGCCAAAAGCTCCCCATAGTGCCAAAGAGCCTGAAGCAATCTTGGGGACATGATAGCAGTTGCCCCATATCATCAAAACAAACATAGATAGATAGATAAATGCTTTGTCTAGGTAGGTAAGTTTTGTGCTAGGACAGAGATTATTGCAACACTTTTTTCACACACTGACAAAGGGCACTGACTATGCGCATAGGTTTGTTTAGTAACATTTGAAATATAACAAGGCTAAGTGGGTAGATAGTAGTGAGCTCTAGGGGGATGAAACAGGCAAGAAGATGGGGCAGAATTAATAAACTGAAAGCAAAACAAAGATAATTCTAGACAGTGTTTTTGAAAGAAATAATGCTGTTAATCTGAAAAGCATCCAGCAGTCTCAAAGGTGGACATTTTACTTAGTCCCTACACAGCTCCAAGGAAAGCATAAGTTAAGTAGTAATTTCTAAACATAGCATAGGATTTTCCGTCTCCCCACCACTTCCGATAGAATGGTTTTATTTCCATGTTAATGGATTCCCTGGTGCTGAAATGCCTGGCATTGTCTTGTCAACGGTGTGTTAAGAGCCTTATTATTAAAACCCAACCTGAAACCAGCAACATATTTGCATTGCTAATGCAGCTTGGTTATTCTGTGCAATATTCGCTCCTCTGTCTCATGAAAGCTTCAGTGGAATGAATGGGAGATGTACAAGAGATCAGATGTGCCTTGCATATGGCTTGTTTGCCCTAATGGTGCTCACACTGGAGACACTGCCAGCAAATTGGTGTTTGTACCTCCCACCCTTTATTCTGGGATCACCAGAAGACCTCCTTTGAGCAAAGGATGCCATAGCAACATGGTGAAATGTACCTGGATATAGTCACTCTAGAAGAAGTGCAACATAGTTAAAAAATGACAGAGCCTTGATCCCTCCACTGTGTGAAAGAAAACAATGATTTGAACCAGCTGATGTTCAGAGGCCCTTTGAAGGTTCATTCAGACCTGAAGGGAAGTAGATCCCTCTCCGTGCTAATTATAGATGCTAAAGAAACAATCTCTCATCTCATAGGCATCTGGTTTGCCACTGTGGGAAACAAGATGCTGGAGTTCATCTCATCCAGGAGGGCTCTCCTTATATTTCTATGTTGTATCCTCCTCCTCCTCCTCATTATTATTATTAATTGCATCCCTGTCTTGTCTGTTCTGCAAGGTGGTCCACATGATTCTCCCTCCCTCCATTTAATACCCACAACAACTATTATCACTTAACGTAGGTTGAGATAGTGACACTGGCCCAACGTTACACAGTGAGATTCATGACTGAGTGGGGATTTCAACCTAGGTCTTCCTGGCCTTTGTCCAACACTATAACCCCTGCACTACACTGATCTTCTGCAAATATGACTATAAAACCCTTCCAGTGTTGTGTTTACCAATCCATGTCCCCACCTCTGCTATGGAGCTATTTGTGACACTAAAAAGCTTTGTTCAAGGTGCAAACATCTCAGCTGAAATAAATCTCTCTCCCTGGTGATTCTTTCTGTCTCTTCTACAGCCTGTAGGTATTTCACAAGACTTGGTCTCTTACTGTCTCCTTTATCCCTTCAGCACTTCTGGTTTTAACTACAAGCTAGAAATTGGAGAAATAATGTATTCCATTTCATTTTGCTTTGGTTCTCAGTTCCCATCCCTGAAAAACATAACATGCAGAGTTGAAAGGCTTGTGACTTCTAAAGAACTGCAGCATTCAATTATATAGATAGATTCAGACATGGATATCTCAGATACACCATTTCATCTTGCTTGATAGGTTGAGTATGATAGCCCCTCCACCATTCGGCTTCTGTTCATAGACCGAGGTAAAGTTCGCTAACCGGAGCACCTACTTCTGGTTTTGCAGAGTTCGTAAACTGAATAGTTCGTTAACAGGGCTGTTCGTAAACCGATATAGCACTGTACTGTAGCACTCTGTGCCTGATAGTCACCTGCCAACTTGCATTTAAGACAAGCGATCCCCTTCCTTCCCCTCCTGACTGTTTTAGTTGACTCAGTTGAGGGACGCTGTCAACAGCAGCTAATGGCCGATTGTGTGAACCAGGAAGAACTGAAGTATTGGAACCAAGAGAGGCCTACCGAGTAATAAAAGAGGTTTCCTCTGCTGAGGAAATTACTCCCTTTCCATGCATGCTGGTGGAATGGATGTTGCTGGCCGAGAGACAAGCAACACATAACCCCATGTCAATAGGAAAAAGAAGGGGACTTAAAGGAGCCGCAAGAAACAAAACAAAACAAAAGCCCACATCAGAAGGAAAAGGTCAACATTCTAGAGTATGACTTGCCCATTATCTTTCCCCCACTCAGCAAAACTGTAGCTCCTGATCCCATTGTGATTGGCCCTCACAATGTCTGAGGAGCAGTCTTCCCCTCACTAAGCCTCTCAACTCAGGGCAGTAGTTTCCTCATTCCCAGTGAGACACAATTGTGCTTTCTCCAGGCCTTCCTTCTGTGGGTTGTTCAGTTTTCCCAAGAAATAAAGGGACAATGTAATTTATCTACTTTGGAGATCTTTAATACTGAGCTTGTGATTTGTTTCCAACGCTGCCATGTTAAGTAGGCCATTCTTGTTTCCAGTACACCGGTGACACTCAATCACCAGCAGCTGTCCAACTATAGCACTGCTGCCAGGCTCCCCAACCTGGTGCAAGGCAATTGGTGGTGATACTGAGTAAAGTGCTCACAGGTGCTTTTGTCATAATTATTCTGGCCCTAGCATAATTCAGAGGACACTGCTGATGAGTGTAGGCATGTTGCACTGGACTGGTGATCTGCTCAGCATCACCACCATGTTTGCTGGCTACTAAGGTGGAATCCAAGACACCACTGGGAAGGCCTCATGGTGCTGTCAGGTGCCTCCACTGAGCATGTCCTTCCTGCCCAGGGCCCTTAAAAACCTGGAGCTGGGCCTGGCATTAATAGTTGATAACCTGCTTGCTATCATATCCACATCCTCAGAAACTCTGAGGCTTGCAGCTTGCCAGAAGAAGAAGGCTCACCCAAACTGGATGAAAAGTGGCCAATTTAACAGCATTTTTTTCTCTTCTTTAAATGGATTCAGAAAATCCCCCTTCTTTAATTGTAAGTGAAGAACGTGTACAAAATGCATGTGTATACAAAATGTGTACAATATAAACATGCATTTTTTGTTCTTTGAAAAAAGATCAGCAAAGAACAGGATAGAAATATCAATAGGCACATGCAGAACTGACACAGAACGGAAATAGGCTGACCCACCCATTCCTAGTGTATATTTCTAGCGATACAAAAACTTGAAAGCTTTGCAATGCTCTCTTTCTCTCTCTCTCTCTCTGCTCCCGCTCCCAACAAGGAAATGGACTCAGGGAATTTCCAAACACTCACAGAAGTGGGGAGCTGATATAAAGCAATGTAGCTGGCCATTTTTATCATTTACTATGACATGAATTAAGTGAGAAGTAAATCTTCAAAGTAGTCTTCCGAGAACTGCCACAGAGGAATCAAGTAATTTATTATTATTTTTTAATGGAGCTGCATAATATTATGAGGCTTTTTAGACATCATGGCTTAATGGCAATAATTAGTTTCTAAGGTACTGAGCATTTTTCTTGTTTCTCTCATGATGATCAGGATGTGTCTCCACAGGGTGAAGACAAGAACGAAGAAAACTCTTTCTTCAGAAGGCTCAGAACTTGAATTCATGGTTACAGATCTTTACCCTTCTTCTGAGGAAAATCCATAGTGATGACAAGAAGGAAGACTCTCTAGGCCACAGATGGAGAGTCTATGGTCCTCCAGTTTGTGCTGGACCACAACTCCTATCATCCCTGACAATGAGCCATTATGGTTTGATGAGGAGTTGGAGTTCCACAAATTCCCCATCCCTGCTATAGACTTTGCTAGGAACTAAGGGTTATGGTTCCATATGGATGGTGATTTTTATAGCTCAGCTTCAAATGAGTTATATATTATAACGGGCAAAATATTATTTGGAATACATTTACATATATCAGCATATATAAAAGAAATATGCCCTTTTATGTGGTTTTTATCTCCTGCTGGATAATCCTAGAAGGAATGCAGAGCTGCAAAATCCTTTCCACAGTTTCACTGAGATGTAGTTCCTTCTAAAGCCTTTATAGTCTCATGGTTGTTCAGTGGTCAGAGGCCAAGAGCATAGATTTAATTATCATAATTATCATAAAATCAACCTGTGTCCAATTGTATGCCAAAGGCCTTCAAAATACTCTAACCACTGGACACAAGTTCAAAGAGGAACGCTAATGCATTTATTGATTTTATAACAGAATACAAAGCAGATACCATACAACAAAATAAAACAACAGAACAATAACACAAGTTTAAGATATAATAAAAAGGCAGTTAGTCGAACAACGCAAAGAAAAGAAACAAACCAACACTATGTTTAGTGCTTGCTTAAAAGTCAGGGAAGAGGAGGTCAGACATGTCTCTCTGGGGTTCATCTCTCAAACATCTCTCAAACAGGTGGGATTACAAGAAGAGCCTCAGCTTCATAAACAGCTTCATACGGAATATGATGCCCAAGCATTTTAGGACAGCCTTGTCTGACCTTGTACTGGCCAATCAGCCCCAACCAGCATGGCTGGCGATCAAATATTAAATATCTGGAGGGCATCACCAGGTTGGGGAAAACTGGTTTGGGGTTTTAAAGGTCACAGCCTGCATCGTCGTGGTTATATAAGGATCCAGGCACATGACTGAATTACAAATGCCCTTCCAAACATATAACAAGAAGGTCCAAGGAACATGGATGAAAGATGGAAGGACTGGATATTGCCAAAGGATTTTGTCTTCCCACATACCTGGGAGATACAAACATGGAAGATAATGCTGGTGGTGCTTGCATAAAACTCTGAGGTGTTTTATTTCCCAATGTACACCTGGAACACAAAACTGAAGAAACCGAAGTAGAACATAAAATTGAAGGCAGCTTTGGATGTAAATATGCTAGGGTTTTGGTATATGTAGTGCCCTCTTGCATGTATACCAAACACACACCTGAAAATCCCTTTTCTGCTTAATGAAAACTTCTGAGAAGCAGCCAATGGCTGTTTTTTGGTGCTGTGAGTACACACACACACTTTCTTCAGAATTATGAGTTCATGCCTGAAGTTGATACAGTTCCTATGATGGACAAAGGCTAAACTCACAGTTTCATATTTTCTTATGCTGGGAAATTCTATTGTGAGACAGAGGGGGTTTCAAAATCTTATGTTCAAATCCAGGTCAAGTTCATCAGCTTGTTTACTGAACAAAAGAGAAGTTCTACGGTAAATGTTGCGCTAAAAACTTCTGCTTTTCATAAATCCCCATTCTGGGAAATCTTTAACTCCCACTGTTCTTTACATTTTCAAAGTGATTCAATCAGAAGTTATTCAGAGTTTGGAAAGTGCCATCTCTCCCAGTTCCCCTTGGAATGGAATTCTTCTTGGCTACAAAGGCAGGCTCAAGCATGCTTTGAAATCCCACCAAGCATTCTCCAGTGTTCTACCTAGTTTCAGGACAACTCAGAGCATAAAAGGACACCCCTGTTTACAAGAGGCTATTCCTCTTTATCAGGCTTTTGATTTTTATCCATGCTTCTAGTCTGTGTTTGAACTGAAGAACACACATAGATTTGCAATGAGTCATAGGTACATTAAGGTACATTAATTCTCCCTCGGTAGAGGTCTTCAAACAGAGGTTCAGTCCTACCGTTAGGCAGAGTGAGGTAGCAAGCCACCTCAGGCAGCAGATGCTGAGGGCAGGTGTTTGTACATGAAATGGAGGGAGGCACTACCTTGCCCTTTGCCTTGGGCAGAAAAATTTCTTGGGCCAGCCTTGTGGAGACAGGCAGCCATCTGTTGGGGGTTCTTGTACCCTGGATTTCCTGTACTGAGCAAAGGGTTGGAGCAGATGGTCTACATCTCCTCCTCCAGCTCTATGGTTCTGTGAAATCCACAGGGCACAATTCCTCGTTTCTGTCCTGGTTTCTACTTGCAGAACATTTGTATGCAGTTGCTTTCTTTGCCCAGATTGCTCTGCAAGGACATCCTAGGTGAAGTTCTACATTCACATATGAGAACAGCAGGCAGGCAGGCAGATGTGATTCATCTTTTAAGCCAGGAAGAATGGAGAGGGACAAGCACAATAACAAAATTCCGCCCATAGTAGCAGACAGTATGCTGGAGAGCCACTGCCCACCTGGCCTTTGGTTGGTTGCATTGCTGCTCCTTACTAGGAGATAGAGGAGGAGGGACAAGGCAGCAAGCAACGGCTATGATGTCAGATTCTGTCCTGATCTGACTTCAGAAGCAGAAGTCTATGGGATTCATACCTTTAAGAAAGATGCATCGACTTGCACATGAAGTCCACAAACCAGGAACTGCAGGAGTATATGGAAGAATGAAAATGAGAAAGAGAAAGCTTCTAGGTTGCCAGGACTAGCTGCCCAAGAAATGCCAGGTGCTGACTCAAGCTCTGACCACAGCTCTTGGGGAAAACCAGAGACCCAGCTTTCCCCAAAGCCCAACCCATTTGCACAAGTTGCTACAATTTTCAGTACAATGACCCGAAATATCTTTGTGTGTTCCTAAAGGCCTTAACATAGCATATATTGCACCCTGAAAAAAGGGGGACCCAAATCCCTCATCTGACATTTTCATTATACAGATCAGAGGAACTGTTGTTCAGAATATTTTGAGCAAAATATTATCCAGAAGAGCATCATGAAGAAAGCACAAAAGAAGGAGCCAACCTTGGTGGTATTAAAAAACAAGAAATTCTGAGCCATCATAATGACAACGCTACTTTGGCTTCGTTGGAATGGTTCGCATGAATATCCCAGATGGCTGGAGGAATGCGCTCTGATTAAAGGAGCAGTGGGAACATTTCTTAAGAACATTTGGATGTCTTTTACAAAGCAGATGCCATTCCTCAGCAGTGTTTGAATCTTAGTTCTTTTTGCTTGGTATTTATTTGTACTGTACAGAGCTTCACTCATATAATATTGGCACTTCCTAAACAGTGTTCACTGATAGCAGGACTTGCGAAGAACAGCATTTGTAGCCCAATGAATGGATAGTATCTTGGCAGTGGACCTGACAAACCTGTCTGCAGTGGAGACAGATGAAAGACTGTACAGGATGGTCTGTGTATGCAGCATAAGGTGGGCTGACAGCATCCTTGACGTGTTCTATAGAAATGCATCACTTTTATTTCCCGGTGTGATCTTCGGTCAAATAAGTTTGCCAGGGCTTTGGCAAGCTTTCTGGTTGAACTTAGCAAAAGCTGATTGTTTCCCTGATGTTGACTGCATTATGTCAGCGATGGGCACGTACTGGCTAGTTCCACTGACATCACCAATACACCTCGTACCCAATTGCTGGAAGAGCTTTAAAACTGTAGGATGAAGGAGATTCACTCTATAAAGATAAATGTATGAACTTTTGAAAAGATGCACAATTCACCTGAAGCATAAGAGGAGGAGCGCAATAATAAGGGCTGACTCACTTGCCCATCCAGTATTCAGCTTGCTGGTGTGATTGTTTGTACCACTAGCTGCAAAGCCAGCTTGGCACTGTAAGTGAAGAATCTGTTGTGACCACTCACAGTATGCAGCGTCTGTCTCCATCCTGAATGAAAGGGTAGAAATTAATAGAAGAAGGTTAAGTTTTAGAAATTGTTTATAACATCCAGGAACTGGACATAGGGAATTTCAGACAATTGTGTTAACTGTTGCTGCTTCACCCATGAGCATTGGAAGCCCCACATATAATCTCCTACTACTCTCCATAGCAAACTCAGGTTGCAATCCCACTTATGTGGAAGTAAGCCTCACTGAAATCCATGGGCCTCCTCAGCAGATATATAGGATTGTGCTTTCTGAGCTGGTGCAGCCAACCACCCTGCTTGTAACAGCTGCTTTCCCCCTGCTTGTGGTCTCACTCATTCACCACAATCCAAATTTGCGATTTTGTGTGCCACCCTCAAACCCTTGCCTTTGAAAATTGCAAGCTTCTGCTTGCGGTGAACCATTTCAGACAACCCATTGCCATAAGTAGGGAGCAGCTATTGTAGAAAAAGGAAAGGGGGTCACAGTTCCTGGCCTTCCTTTATTCAGTGTCATTTAAAGGAGCTGTTATATTCTTGTGTCTTTAGTATAGTGATCTGGGCAACACATGTTTGGGCCCAATGCACATGAAACAGGCACCACAAGGAGTTTGTAGTGCATGCTGTAAAAAGTATGGTATTTTCTCCATGCTTTCTCTCCCCTTTCAGAACCTGTCACCTAGCTGTACTGCTAACTAGGCTTGCCATGTTGTACAAGGCCTTGACCGCTGAGAGTTGCAATCATAAAATATTTCCTCTTCAAAATATAAAGAGACATAAATACAGTATTTCTCCACAGTGCATAATAGACGTTTATACATGCATAAACACATCAGCTTGTCTATTACACACACGTGTTGCTCTTCACAAATCTGCATTTTTATTTTTACTTACAAAGCCACTAACAGACAAGCCATCTCTCCAAATGAGACAAACATGTTGCTACTGGAGTAAGAAACCTGTGTCTACTGTTGTCCAAGTACAGCATGCAAAGTTCATGATGAACGATGCACAAAAGAAGCTTTGTAGCCAGAAGTGGCTAGTGTGAATCTAATTCAGATTGCGATGCATAAAAAACATGGTTTACAAAGTGGTGGATGAACATTGTGGCCATGCCCCTCCTTCCTTCCTGTAACACGCTGGTTTCAGCACTGGGATTCTAAATCCCGAAACCAGGGAACTGTAACTTAATGTCAGTTAAGAGGTGAGGCTCATTAAACCAGAGCTCCTTGGTTTGAGTGTAATGGGAAACTCTGGTTTAATGTAAACCAGGCTCTTCATGCCAGAGCCAGTGCACAATGAGAAGAGGGGAGTGGCAAGGGAACACTGTATGGCCATGGCAGTCACCCACAGCTTCGTACATTTGTTGTGTCAACAGTGTGCTAGAAGGCACTGTCACAGCTGTTCTCTGGTAATCTGATACAGGCTGTGCCTGCTTTGAAATCTGACATCATTATGCTTTGTTTGTATATATATATCTGTAAATAAAGCAAATATCACAAGAATACCATAGGAAATATCCAGGTTTCTCCCATCTAAAGGGAACCGGGTGCCCTGGTAGGGCCCTTTCCCTTCTTGAGAGACTGGGAAGCATGTGGCAATATCTTTTTTATCTATCAATTGAATACAGCAATATGGAGTATTCAAGCGACAAAATCAATTGTTTCAGTTTCAAGGGGAAGAGTTTACATTTTCTAGAATACTGGGAGAGGAACTCAAAGTTGTGCACACTACTCATATCTAAATGTTCTGCCATAGGTGATGAGTGCAAAATTATGTACTGAGCAAGCACCATGTGCAGATATCTGCTCCTAAACTTATGTTATACTGCTTCCTCTCTTTAAACTTAGACATCAGGTAGGTAAAGAAAGACATTATCATGTGATATGCATATCCAGTGAGAGTCTGTCATCAATCAATTAAAATCAAATACTAGCTGTAGTTGTCTCGCCTGAGTTTTTTCATTGCAGTGCACAATTTCTCCAGGAAATATGAGAGATGTATCAAGAGGCTAGCAGTATACAGTGGTACCTCGGGTTAAGAACTTAATTCGTCCTGGAGGTCTGTTCTTAACCTGAAATTGTTCTTAACCTGAAGCACCACTTTAGCTAATGGGGCCCCCCACTGCCACCGTGCTGCTGTTGCTTGATTTCTGCTCTCATCCTGAAGCAAAGTTCTTAACCCGAGGTACTATTTCTGGGTTAGCGGAGTCTGTAACCTGAAGAGTCTGTAACCTGAAGCATCTGTAACCCGAGGTACCACTGTATATAAAAAGGCAGCATGTTCTTTGTAACACATTATAAAACACTGCCATGTAACTTGGAACCTGAATTTGCTTGTTTTCCTTTTCCCACCTCATTTATTTTTCCTTATGTGTCATGTCTTTTAAGTTGTATACCTGAGGGTGAGGGCTGTCTTCTTTTTATTGATCTCATGTGAGATGTTCTGAGGGCCTTTTTGGCTGAAGAGTGGAGGCAATTATTGATTATTTATTTTGCTATAAATAAATAAGATCTCCACTTAGCACATACTGTAACTAATTTGCTGGGTTATGGTCAGTCAGCACATTGTTGTTTAGTCGTTTAGTCGTGTCCGACTCTTCGTGACCCCATGGACCAGAGCACGCCAGGCACTCCTGTCTTCCACTGCCTCCCGCAGTTTGGTCAGACTCATGTTTGTAGCTTCGAGAACACTGTCCAACCATCTCGTCCTCTGAGTCAGCACATTAGTTTAGTGTTATGACAACTTACATTGCCCTATATGGCTTACATTTTATCATTACAACAATCCAGTAATGTAGGTTAGGTAATGATTTACCCAAACTTAATGGCTGAGCAGGAATTTGAATTTAAATCCAAAACTCCCTAGTCCAAGTCTACTCAATATGGTGGCTGTGTAACACTGGCATTCTGCTGGAAAGCTAGAATGGAAATGGGGTATCAGATTTGGGGGAGAAGGGAACACCAGCATGGAATTGCAGCCTACCAGTTATTATATTGTGGAATTCGGTACCATCTGATGCCTGCACTTGACTCAAACATATGTTACTTGATCTTATGCATATTTTTGCTGGCAGGGCGATGGTATTCAGTTTAATATTTTTCACAACTATATATCAGACTGTCAAAATGATGAACTGATTGAATGCAGCTGGTCACAAGGAAGTCATGGAAAGGAGGTGCATGCAAAGCAGTATCGTTTTATTACTGTTCTGAAAACTATTTCAATTGGAAAAACTCATATATGGGGGCAGGGAGATCTCTAAGTCTCATATTTGGAAATACTGATAATTAAACACCATTAGCAATATCTCACACCATTAATGACCATAAACTGCAGCGATACAGAGATTTGGATATCCAGCAGATAATTTTTTGGCAATTGAATTTAGCACTAACAGCTAAATGACAGGTTGATTGCAAAATGGAATTACTAATTTGAAAGAAGAAGGGAGGGGGGGAGGCAGCAATTATGAGAGCACTTGAAATTGTTGTTTACTTGCCAGCTGTCACAGTTGGTGACACTACTGATTTACAATCCAGTCCATAATGCAAATAAATCTAGGATCAAACACAAACAAAATGTAAGAACAACAGTAACCAAAGGATTTTAAAGAAGAAGAAAACAAGATAAATGAAATAAGGGTAAAGGGACCCCTGACCATTAGGTCCAGTCATGGACGACTCTGGGGTTGCGGCGCACATCTCGCTTTATTGGCTGAGGGAGCTGGCGTACAGCTTCTGTGTCACGTGTCCAGCATGACTAAGCCGCTTCTGGCGAACCAGAGCAGTGCACGGAAACACCGCTTACCTTCCCGAGAGAGCGGTACTGTACCTATTTATCTACTTGCACTTTGATGTGCTTTTGAACTGCTAGGTGGGCAGGAGCAGGGACCGAGCAGCGGGAGCTCACCCCGTCATGGGGATTCGAACTGCTGACCTTCTGATCAGCAAGCCCTAGGCTCTGTGGTTTAACCCACAGCGCCACCCACGTCCTGGTAAATGTCAACAGTAAATGTCATCTAATCACCCTGCAAACACATTGGGATGAATGCTCAATAAACAGGTTGCTAGGTAGTGCCCATAGAAATGCTGGTGATGAAATTTTGCAAGGAATTAACGTAAGCAGTGGGAAAAGTGGCCTTCAGGTCTTCCTGCACTGTACTGAGGCTTTAGAATTGAACCAGATGATCCACCTTTTTCTAGCCCTGCATTTTGTAGACATTACTTGGCTGGAGAACTGCCTTACAAAATTCATAGAAGTGCAAATTTAAAAGGTTTGCATTTTGCAAGTGCAACTTAGGTAAGCTCACCTTTGCATATGAACTGAATCAAATGCCCCACCCACCCATCCATAGTCCTGGCAGTAAAGACAGAAGTTATAAATAGAAACAATGACATATTCCACCACCACACAGAAACTGCACTGGTATAGGAGTGGTGAAGATTGTGAAGGACCAGGTTCTGATGTCTCTACATCTCTTACACATCACCTGGAGGACTATGTCATAGGCAACATAAATATAATAAATAGATAAGGCTGATTTGACCAGATACAGGAAAAGATGTGGGAAATGATGTTAGCTGCTCTGAGCCCAGCTCTGGACGGGGAGGGTGGGGTACAAAAAAAAATTATTATTATTATTTATTATTATTTTAAAAAATGGAACAGGGGAAAGAGGGAAGCAGAGAACATGGACTTAATCAAGGTTTCATACTTGCTACAGCCATATATCAGTCCATAATCACAGCCTGAAAGGTAAATGTAATGTTTATTCTCCTTTATACTTCCCCACATGCTTTTGAACCATGTAAGAGGACAGCAGCCTTCTCCCCCCAAGCCCATAGTATTATTAACATTGACATCTTCTTATATTTGCAATAACCCTGCAAAAGATTGTCGTCATTCTCTCTTAATCCAATGGCAGGAATTCTGCTAGCTCATCACGACACTCATACTGACCACCTGATAGAAGATACAGATACAAATATATAGATTCTAACTGCAAGCAGACATTTTTCACAGCTGGTCAACAGATGGGACTTAAGTGAAGAGCTCAGTGGCAGCACAGAGCCTCACAGCCTCTCTCTTAGAGGTGTTGCAGGGCCACATCATTGCCAGCAAGGGCTTTGGGAAACGTGCTCCAGGCAATTCACGGGAGCAGTGCACTCTGCCACCTTTGGAGAAGCTGCAGCATCTGTTCCTCTTCTTCTTCTTTTGCAAACAGCCCGCCCTGAGAACTGGTTTGTATGTATGCAAAGCACGGTAGTCAATGCAGTTGACAGAGGCAGGCACATCTTTCATTACCATATGGCTTTGGGCTGCTTGAGGAGAGAACTCTTTTCTGCCCAGTTCATTCCCCTTGCATTTCTCCCTTCCCATCCCTTTGTTGATATTAACAATTTTTGGCCACCTGTCACCTCTTATCCAAGTGTGGGATTCTCTTCTTTTTTTCTTTTTAAAGAAATCTCCATTGCCGTTTCATTATGAGAGAAGAAGCATAAGTTACATAGAGAGTTTTCACAATAAAGGGAAGAACAAAAAATCATAATAAGTCAGGAAAAGGGGGGGGTTAAACCAGGACATAACAAAAAGATGTATTTATGCCAGTCACATAAAGAATGGATTCACTTCTTTGGCTAATATGAGCCCATGAAGTTTTCAGGAACGGTAAGGCATTAAGAGAGGGTTGTGAGGGTTCCAGTTCCATTTTGACCCATAGAGTTGAAGCTGAGTTATTAATCACATGTGTCAACTGTTTTAATTGGAAATAGTTTTAATACAACTTAAGATTTGGGGCACCAAGACCTCCCTTAGTTATTGGTCGATACAGGATCCAACAGCTCACCCTGCTTCTTTTACCTCCTGAAACAGACTTATTACTCAAGTGTTGATTGAGCCAAATGAGAATGAGGAATAGGCATGGACATGGTCTGAAAGAAAAAATAGAAATTGAGGAAGAATACAAATCTTCACTGCTGCAATTTGGCCTAACCAACTTATTCTTTGCTGTTGTGAAATAGAGATTGTCACTTTAAGAAAACTGTCTACCTTTGTCTTGGCAGGATAACATACCAATTTGCTACTTCTGAGTAGACGAACACTACATCATCAGCCATTTGATCATGAGCCAGCCCCTTTCATTCAGCACAAAAATGGATCCCAAGTTAGACCAGTTGGTAAGCAATGTGAGGAAGATAGTATTTGGATCAATTTTGTGAGGTGTAAAAAATAATTGTGTTTGAACAAACAAGAAGTGGATTTAGGGGAGCACAACCGGTTTGCCCACACTGGGCCCTGAGCCGAAAGAACAACAGAAGATGAGATGCCGGGGGGGGGGGCAGACACGCCAACCAAATTTTGACACTGCACAGGCTGATGCTGAAATTTTAAAGCCCAAAGTCCACCACTTGAGGCAAATTCTTCTTTGCATGTGAACAGGTGTGGGGAGTTTCGCCTGATTTTGGCAGAGATTTTAGACTTAACTTCTGATACATTGGTTCATAGTGAAAATGACTGGAATACACTTCTTCAGCATTGCTGCTTCAGTGACTGGAGGTTCCTCATCCCTGGGGAATTCAAAAAGCTTTCAGTGTATCATGATAATAGGAAGATATAGCAACGTTTAGAGAAACACCACAGTTCCTTCTACCACCAGTCTCTGCTGAAACTGGTTTTTTTTAAATAGTACTCTTATGTTGAATGCCCACATAGATGCTATTGCTTCACACACACACCCCAGCAGACTGTCCCCTTTCTCTCTGTGGCTTTCTACTAAGTGAGGGGGGAAGATTCATCAGTCAGATCCAGTGACCACCCAGCCTACTCCTACTGCATCAAAACATCAGGTTTCAAAGAGGCTGACACTGCAATCCAAATGCAACATCAGTCTGTGCATCTAAAAGGCTTAATTCATGACAGACGTGGTAAAGTTCTCACTTGCTTAGATCTTGTCGGGCCACACAGCCTGTGCCACTGTTCATATCCAAGATAAATTACAAATGGATGTGGATGTTTCATCAGAGATGCGGTACTATGGTCAGATCAAGAAGCCTTAGCAAAGTTTTTAAGTATTTGATTTCACATCAAGGGCAATTAATTGTCATTCATCTCAAGCTGATAGCAATCTGTTGGGAACGGTGTGTTAGCTTTATTAGTGGGCCAATGGCATTGCATTGTTTCTTGGTTAGCTGGAAGATTATTATATGCTAGTATATCATGACAACATAGTGCAACCTTCAGCAGATAGCAGCACTGTTCCTCTGTTTGAAAGCGGAATGGAACAGCCTTGTGGATGAGGACAATTGACTTCAACAGGGTTTAGCAGCTCTCACTGGGATCCAGATTGCAGCTGAAGTGAAACATTAGACAGATCTCTTTCAGGTCATCTTAGTCAAATGGCTCATTTCATTTGAAGGAAATTGAATACACTGTATACAAAATATTACAAAGGCAAGATAAATGGCAGGTCAGTCTTGCTAAATATTTTGGTAAACACGTTTTTAAGGGCAATGCAAATAAAAACACAAAAGCTTTCTGAACATCTTGATCACAGCTGTTCTAGAAGTCCTTGTGCATTTTTGGAAGGATGCCACCCAACTCATTATTCATCGCTGAATAGAATCTACACATATGACTTTCATGTTTGAAAGGGTGTATATTTATTAAAAAATATGCTGAACATTTTTATTACTACATGGGGATGTGGAATTGAATTTTTTTGCTGGAAAATATGCTCTCTCCATAACGACAAAAACATGTTGCGAAGGTATGCCGTTCAATCCTACCCTATATGTGTTGTGACCCTGGAGTCAGATTCCTTATCTTCAGGGGATGAGGGCAAGAACCCTGAACCAGAAGAGGAAAAGGCATGCAGGACCAACCCGAGAAGCACTGTCTGATGAACCTGTGAGACTAGCGCACCCCTTCCCACAGCTTGAGGATGTGGTACTGCCATCTTCTGACTCAAAAAACTCCACGACTGAAGACCCAGTAGGAGGTTACTGGAGAAGGCTAGGGCTCTTGAAGTCAAGCTGCTAGCAATTAGATTACACCTGACACTACTACTAGATAAGGGCTCCGTTCTAGCTTGATCCTTGCTGGGGCAACTCCAGCGCTCTGTATCCTTTGCAGCACATCCTGAGCTTCACCCTGCCTCCAGTCTAAACCCTGACTTTGCCCACATCCAGCCTGAACCCTGTTCTGCCTTGTTCCACCTTGCCTTACACCCCACCGTGGCCTTGCCTTGCTGCACCACTGCATATAACAACACGCAAATACCAACTACTACCAACTACTCCCACTTTTTTCAATGGTTCTCATTCCTAATTCAGTGGGTTGTAGTACATGCGAACTGCAGTAGGCCTGTTTGTGTACAGAAGTGCAAATCAAACTTTGGTTCACAACATGTTATACTCAGTGCTTTTCTTTTAGAAAAAAAGTGCTGGTACTCACCATGAGGTTGTTCCAGTAAGTGGCACACCTTTAACAAGTGCTTTCTTCTAGAAAAAAAGGTGCCAGTACTGCATACCCCAGAGTACCCCCAGGAAAAAGCTGTACAAAAGCTGTACAAGGAATATGAAAGAGAACAACCTAGCAAGGCCGTTGTGGGAGTGAGCTTCCTGTTGACATGCAGCTGGTGTACCATGACTTCGCATAGCGCCTTCTATCCCTTAGTTGTGTTATCATTGCCCAAACAAGCAAAATGTATAGTCTTTCTGACACAGGCAGACTTGCAATGGTCTATCCTATGCCTGTTTAGTTGAAGCTATGGTTTTCCCAGTAGTGATGTATGGAAGTGAGAGCTGGACCATAAAGAAGGCTGATCGCCAAAGAATTGTTGCTTTTGAATTATGGTGCTGGAGGAGACTCTTGAGATCCCATGGACTGCAAGAAGATCAAACGCATCCATTCTTAAGGATATTAGCCCTGAGTGCTCACTTGAAGGACAGATCGTGAAGCTGAGGCTCCAATACTTTGGCCACCTCATGAGGGGAAAAGACTCCCTGGAAAAGACGCTGATGTTGGGAAAGTTGAGGGCACAAGGAGAAGGGGACGACAGAGGACGAGATGGTTAGACAGTGTTCTCGAAGCTACCAGCATGAGTTTGACCAAACTGCGGGAGGCAGTGGAAGACAGGAGTGCCTGGCGTGCTCTGGTCCATGGGGTCACGAAGAGTCGGACACGACTAAATGACTAAACGACTAAACAACAACAACAACAAATGCCTGTTTATTGCAAGTAAGTCCTCGTGTGCTGATCAAGAGGATCTGAAATGTTGGACACCCTAAAATCTCAAATTGTGTAATGTTGTCCTGATTGTTTTGCCTTATAATGAGGCTTGCAGGGAGCGAGGAGGGGAAAGGGGAAAGGTAGGAGTGCTGGACAGGTGTCAACTCATCTCCAACTAGCCTTCTGGAGCAACAACTGAGCTTCTGATGGCTTTGGTTGCCACCATCAGGCCTGATCTCAACCAGCTGCCTGTGTGTACAATTAGATGCCCAAGCACTGGGAGAGGCCAATTTCCCCTTGTTGTAAAGACTAGAGTTGGGTGGAATGACAAGAACTAGTTCATCATAATCACTTGTTGGGGAAACCAGAAGAAAAAGAAAACAACCCTGCGATTATGATGCAGTTTAACTGTACCAATACTAGAGGGCCATCGTGCTGGTTGAAGATCTGTAATATTTTATTAAGATGAGGTACTCTACCAGGTGCCGTAGGTGAGGGGCTCCAAATAGTTGCCCTGGCAGCAAAAGAAGCAAACTATGAAGTTACTGAACAGCTTCCAAGGACATCTGGTGTTTGATTTAATAGCATCTGGAATTTCCAAATGTTGGCTGGTGTGTGCAGTTGCCTGTGGAAGAAAAGAATGCCAAATGTTCGTGGCTAATTCCACCTGCTAGTTTTCAGTCAGGGGAGGATGAGAACTCAGTGGTAGAATGCATTCTTTGCAGGCAGAAGAACCTGAGTTCAACCACTGGTACCTCCAGTGAGGTCTGACAGTCAGCACAGATAATACTGAGCTCGATGGACCAGTGGTCTGACTTGGTATAAATAAAGCATCTTTCTATGTTCCCCTGTTCCACTAATGCAGCCTCCGCCAATTTGTTTTCCTGTTTGTAGTGCAAAACATCTGGATGGCACCAGGTTGCCAAAGGCTGCATCTCTCTCTCACTCACTCACTCACTCACGCACACAGAAAAATATTAGATTTGTCTAACTGTAACGAGTTTGGGATTGGGCAGCGGCAGAAACTGAACTTCCCATCCCCACCCAGTATGTTAAATAGCACAGGGAGATGTTTAGTTATTGCAGCTGGAGCTGATAGCCCACCAGTGTCTCTTGTTAGTCTTCTACATCTCATTATTTTGAGAGAGTCGTGAATAGAGCTGTTTAGATCTTTCTCCAGATGGTGGCCAGCAGTGGGACTATCTTTGATCATGAGTGTGTGTGTGTGCATGCGTGAGTGTGTAAGGCCATGGGAAGGGGGGGATATATATATATACTCCATGAACTGCATGCATTTGGCTAACCTATTTCTATATGGATTTAAACTCTGCCTTTTACAAAAGGTTCTCACAAGGCAGCTTACAATACAAAACTAGGGTTGCCATATTTCAAAAAGTAAAAACCAAGACACCCCAAAAGTTGTTGACCTTTTTTAAAAAAAACAAAAGCGCCAAAAAGCTGCAAATTTTCACTTGACTGTTGACTTGCCTAAGATCCAGGACAAAACACCACCTTTGAAAACCCAGTAACGACAGTAAAATGAAAGATCAATGCAATCAGTAAAAATGACTAGAATCTTCTCTTTGCTTCCACTAGAGAAAACCCTGCTCATCACTCTTGCAGGTGCTCCATCCTTGCGGGCACAACACTTGAATTCCACCACAGTCCCTTACAGGGTGGCAGCGGCGGGGTGGGGGGTGAGAGAGATGGTGTTTCTTGTTCTTCGGAAATCTGCTGCCTCGTATGAGAAATGGGCCATCTGTGAATTTTGGCACAGACTGAGCTTCAGGCCTTGATTTCTTTCTGTGCGAAGGTTTTCTCTAACCCAGAGCAATAAATAACTGCCAGATTAAGTGCAGCCATGCAAATGTTACTGTACTCGCATTATAAAGGCCTCCCTTTGATGTGAGCATCCCCTCAAATAAGGCAGCCATTCCTTGTGCCTGGGTTACACTGACAGCCTCACTCTTATCACCCAGAGTTCGATGGGCAGCTTGCTGGGACAAACAAACGTTTTGGGTTGTTAAAGTGCACTCCTGTTGTGAATGTGCCTAGTGGTGATATTGCCATGGCTATTACATTACATTCACACAGTGGTTTCAAACAGACTAAAATCGACTGGAAGCTGGGTGGCAGCACAGCAAATATGGGGAAAGTCAATCAGAAGTCTCCAAGCTCCATTCAGGGCCAGTTTAAACACTAGTGGAACTAGGTGGCTGCCTACAGTGGCTGCCATTTCAGAGATGGGAAAAACACAAAAAACAGAGCTTCAGCTGGGTATGAGGGGCTGAGGGAAGCCCATTAGTGAGCCAGTCCGCACAGTCAGATTCAGTTGATTCAACCTTGGAGACCAATGGGGTGACTGATGCCACAGCCCAGTCTCCCTCACATCTGTGTGCCAGTCCAGAGAACGACTATTGATTCATTAATACCTCTGGGCTTTCTTCAGTAGTCAGGCCCTTCAGAATGACTGGGCGAGTCATAGATCTGGGCTGAGTCTGAAGCAGACCTCCTAGGAATCCTCCGAAAAAAGCTTTATTGGTTGAAAACTTGGATTCTGCAGGGAACAAAAAATATCGTGGTAGAGGGAGCTGAGTACGCCATATTGCTTATTTAGCAGTACACTCAACACAAATTCCAATTTGATTCTGGTTTAGCTTTAATTCACTGGCTAAAGGAGAAACATGTGCAGAGTTTATTGCTGCTTTGCTGTGGAATACTCTATTAAAAAAAATCATGTAAGGCCAAATCTCAGTAAATTTGTCTTATTCGAAGGTATTTTTCCAGCAATCAGAAGATCACCACATATTTCAGTAGATCTAATGAAAGTTTAGTAGACCTGGTAGCACTGGAACAGGTTCAGGGTACAAACTTATATCTCAGCATCCTTCAGTTTGCTGCGTTCAGTCTTTTGGCCTCAAAGCTATTGGTCTGGGAGTCTCTGAGCTTGTGGTGTGCCTGCAGCTGCTACAAATTAAGAGGAGGATTCGAGAAGGGAAGATGAGGAACCTGAGGGGTCCTGAAAAAGAGTTGGTGCCTGTCCTGTGATATTTTTCTAAGCTGAGTGAGAACTAACAGTGAACCACCACTGTAAGAACTTAGCAGAACCAGGGGTGAAGACACTGTGCATCTGACAGGGTGCATGAATATTTTTAGTCAGGAATAGGGTACGGGAGGAGTGGTTGTCCTGCTTGCTTGTTTGCTTGCTTGCTTTTTTAGCCACATATGTATGCCCCTCAGCCCTGAGCCCACAAACATCCAAACAATACCATATGGTGCCATATGGTATCCAGAATCCATAAAGGGGAAAAATCAAAATAATATTTTATTTTGCAATCCTTGACACTGCAGTACAACCCCTTGATGAAAGGTTCACACAGATGCATAAAATCAGTTCCGTGTTTGGCTTCTTCTATAATATTCATAGTTTACAGAAAAGTACATCAACCCAAATTATGGAACACTGTGTAAATCTAGAGCAAGTTTTACTACACAGGGATGCCAAAGACATTGATGCTGCTGAATTATGTAATGAATTAAAAGTTTTTGGCAGACAACTTTTGAACAATGCACCACCACAAGAGGTACTGACATTTATATGCAAAAATAACTTGGCTGATAGTGTACCCAATGCGTTTATCGTTCGTTACATTCTCTTGACCCCGTTTCTGTTGCCAGTGGTGTAGAACATTTCCCCAAACCAAAGTTAATTAAATTGTACATATGTTCTTCGATGTCTCAGGGAAGGCATGTTGGCTTAGCTACAATATCGATTGAACATGAATTTGAAGACAGCACTGAAGTAAAAGAACAAGGAAAATCAGATTCAAAATGCATTACAATTGAAACCTTTCCAAAAATTCATTTTTGGGAAATATATCCAGAAAACAAACTGGAAACTTTTCAGAAATTTATGAAATAAATTGACTAAAAGAAACCTTATCAAAATCTTAGTATTTTCCCAATTGTTTGGGGAATATATATAGGTATTCAATATAGGGACGTTTTTGTTAAATTCTCTAATAAATTAGTTACTGGACATTAGATGTTCTTTGTAGTTATTTATACAATTTCAGATTAATTAAAATATAAGGATTCAAAGATTATGGCAATAAAGATAAATAAAAGACACTGTATTATATAGTGGTTTGGTGAAATTTTAGATGGTTTTGAGTTTAGATAGCACAAATTTTAAAAATGGTCCCTGGGCCCTTTATTATTCAACATCTTTACAAATGACTTGGATGAAGTTATTGAAGAGATGTTCATTCAATTTGCAGATGACACCAAACTGGGGAAGGTAGCTAACGCCGAAGAAGACAGAATCAGGATTCAAAATGACCTTAACAGATTAGAGAACTGGGCCCAAACAAACAAAATGAATATCAGTAGGGACAAACGTAAGTTTCTACAATTAGACAGGAAGAACCAGCTGTAATAGTCCTGTACTTTTCTACCTTGGTCAGACCATACCTGGAGTACTGTGTCTGTGTAGTACACCTGGAGTACTATAGACAAGGTGGAATTTTTGCAGAGGAAAGTGACCAGGATGAACAGAGTATGGAAAACCTTATGTTGAATGGTTGTGTATGATTAGTCTTGTAAGGAGGAGACTGAGTGGAGATATGATAGTCTTCTTCGAATATCTAAAGGACTGTCACATGGAGGATGGAGCAGGCTTGTTTTTTTTCCTTGCTTCCAAGGCCAGGACCTGAACCAGTGGTTTCAAGTTACAAGAAAAGAGATTCCGACTAAACATCAGGAAGATCTTTCTGACAGTAAGAGCTGTTCAACCGTGGAACAGACTTCCTTGGAAGGTAGTGGACTCTCCTTCTTTAGAGGCTTTTAGGCAGAGGTTGGATGAACATCTGTCTTGGATGCTTTAGTTGAGATTCCTGTATTGCAGGCAGTTGGACTAGATAACCCTCAGGGTCCCTTCCAAATCTACTATTCCATGATTCTATGCATCATCTGTGCATAAGTGAAGTTGCCATATCCTAAGTCAAGCCATGGATTCAGCTAGCTCCTTCTTTCATTTCCAGTCTGCTTAACACTCCCGTCTTAGGACTCTTTAACATCCATAACTACGGTTTGACACAATGGAGACATTGCACTTCGGAAGCACAGTAACCTTCAGTAACCACAATATTTCTTTCTAGGCAGGACCATCCATGTCAGCATAGCTTCAAAACACACTGTGCACCTTGCCAGATGCCATGAGAAGCTGAGCTCTTACTGACAAGCTCAGTTATCACTGGGAATTATGAGGACACGGCAGCAGCCTGCCAGGGGGCAGCCCACTCCGTAAAACACCAGATTCATCTGAGGTTCATCACAAGGGCTCCTGTATTTAATTTCGGGTTGTCCTTGACCTCTGATTGCTTTGTGTGTCAAGGCTGCTGCTCTCACAGAGCAGAACAAATTAACTACTTAAATGATGTTACTGCCTCAGGAATGGGAATAATGAAAATTGAGTATCTGAAAAGGGGAGGGGATGGCTAAAAAATTGCTGTTGTATAAGGACTTGTGTTAACCTTGCCATCTTCAAAACGAGTGCATCATATTTACCCAATATTCAGGTCCTCGTAGAGGTTCTAGGGACAGGAGGAGAGTGTGCCTCAGGCTACAATCCCATACACTTACCAGGGGGTTAGCTATACTGAACTCATTTAAACTCTATTAACATTGTCACTTTACTCAGCAGTGCTAAGATGATTGTATTCTCACCAATTACTGCTGTGGTGGAGGGTCATTTTGCACACATTTAAACTCTTACTGAATTGTCACAGGTTCTCCTTTTGTGTTCCATTGTTATTTAATGTCAACCTTTCCGCCCTTATCCTGCCATTACCACCATATGCATATGCTGGGAATTGAGGAGAACTTATCATGCATCTGATAAAGTGGGCTCGAATCCACAAACGTTTATGCCACAAGAACATTTATAAAAGTGCCACAAGGCTCTTCCTGGTGTATTTTTCTGAGTAGACATTATAGGAGCTTGGAATTCAAAAGGCAGGAGGAAGTTTGAGAGGCAAGGTAGCCAAAGGCCCAGGAGGTGAGGAAATCAGGGACCCATGGAGGCAGGAAGGAGATGTGCTAACATCTCAGACGATACAGGACAGGAGGAGATGCTGATGGAGACTATGAAAGGAGCATATTTCACATATACTCTCAAAAAATATTCAACCAAGTTTTGGGCAATTGTTTTCTAATGTATGTATATGTCAAACCCACACCACATGTTCAAGATTAACAAGACAGAACAGAAAAAAAACTGTAACCATATGGCTGTGCCTACCTATGTTGCCATGTTGTAGTCTAATCCAGTGCTCACAGAGGCCTTCCCTGGTGCACATAGGCCCCCCCTAGTTTAAATTAAATTCCCCCAGTTTAAATTAAATTATAATTTTAGCTCATAGAATAGGGTAGGGTGAGTGCTTGGTTGTGGTGTATGCAGTGTCCACAATAACATTTCTGATTTGCCAATGTCTGTACAGATCCAAAAGGGTTGGCAACCTATGATCATTCTAATGATCCCTTGGGCACAATCTGGAACCAGCATTTCAGTCTCTCATCTCTCTGTATTTGATGTATCAGGCAGAGACATTGTCAGGAAGCGAGCATGAAGGAAACAGCATTAGAGGAAGATGCTGGCTAGAGGGGACAAAAATAAGCAACGTATTGGTGTTGTTGTTTTAATCCACATTAGTATTCAGAAAGATTTTAAAGCTCTACTCTTCACATGGATTAATATTGGAAAGGTTCGCTTACTTGTGTGTGATTTAGAACCCATCTCTTTGTTTACAGCCCTTTCTATGAATGGCAATCAGACAATTCTGTAACCTAAGAGGCTGAATTAAACTTCATTGATTAAGATCATTTGCCTGAGATTAATAACTGCATAGCTCAGGACTCATCAAAGGTCATGAATAACCGGTTGAGACGAGTTGATGGACCAAAGTGCCATCAAGGATCTTTAAAATGGGTTTGTCATTAATCCTAATAAATTATCCTGGACTAAAATCATTACTGATATTATAAGATGCCAGTGAAAAAGAACATACATGTACAGGTTTATTAAAATGGGGGTGATGCCTTTCCAAACTGTGTGTGCAAAGCATGAGTACTGATTTAATGTTATACATTACATTGGCCAATCATATTGCTGAAACATCTTGTGACATGCAATTTACTTTATAATTGAAACTGAGTAAATGGTGTGATTTTTATGACTGGCAGGTATCCTTGTTTCTGGAAGACTTGGCATGTCTGAAAATTTCATTCATTTCTACCAAAAAGAAAAAAGTTATAGCCATTTGTTACTTTCCCCTAGATAGTCAACATAGTGGTCAATTTTACAGTATAAAGCCCCAAAATAGTTAATGGGAAGGTGTAAAGCTTGAGTTTTCCCATTGTGGTTCTGATTTGGACCCAAAGTAAAGTGTGTAACAGACTGAAACAGTCTGAACTGAATTGGTCCCAATTTCAGAAGCACAGAATAGGAGTCTGAACCTTATCCACAAGTCCCATATGTCAAATGGTCTGCAAGGTTCCCCCCACCCCAGATACATATACTTTAGGGGCTAGCAAACATATATTTTTAATCCAGATGGGAGTAAAACCTGTTTACGGTTTTGGAGTGGGCATCTTGCATCAGGAAAAGTGTTACACACCATTCCACTGCTATTTCTAACTCCAAACTCTCCTCCCCAAGGCTGCTTTTCAGATAGATAGATATAGATAGATAGATAGATAGATAGATAGATAGATAGATAGATAGATAGATGATAGATAGATAGATAGATATAGATTGATGATAGATATAGATAGATAGATGACAGAGAGAGAGAGAGAGAGAGAGAGAGCGCCAGCATCAATGCCTAGTTAACTCCTTAACTAACAATATGACTTCAAAAATAATCAAGTTTATCTCCAATGTTTTTCTTTCATTCTTAGCTATATCTTCACTTTCCCATTTTCGGTGCCTTTTCTATGTGGGGAGGGAGGTGGAATCTATTCATGATCATGGACATTGTTGTGGGCAGGAAGGAAGGTTAATACATCTGGGGAAATCTAGCACCAAAGATGGCATCCTACCTATAATTAGGGTGGCCAGAGGCAAAAGAGGATGTCAATCTGCTGTTAAGTGTAATATGCAGGAGCAGTCAGCATGGCTGCATGGGTGAGGCTGCATTGCTCTTCTGACTTTCAACACCGTGCACGGCTGCTGGTTACCAAGAGTGGGAGGGGCAAAGCAATGAGTAGCTTGGCACTAAACTTCCCATTGCCTTGCCGCCACCCCCTTCCTGTAACTGGCAACAATGCACAGCACTAGGATGCCATGAAAGCAGCGTAGTCTCACCTGTGCAGCCCCACCTGTCACTACTGTTAATCTGGCAACATGACAGCTGCACTGAATTGTAGTTTTGATGCTGAGCAAACACTGGCTTGCTTAAAATGCAACCTGTGAGAGATCCGAGCTCACAGATCCCGCTTCTAGACAATACAGCAGCCACATTGGAAAGAAGAGAGATGTGGCACGGAGTTGAGAATAATCTGATAGTACTTTGAAAAAAGTAAGCGGTGATATTTGCAAGCGGATTGGGGTGCTTTCAAGAGGGAGGAAAATATTGTCATTTCTCCTCTAACATTCCCTGCCGGGATTCCAGCTTTCGGTTTTAGGCAACATAATGCAGGTTAAGTGGTTACAGGCCCATGCATTCTAGGCGGTAAAAGCCATACCACAAATCAAACGGACTGAGTATTTTGCCCACATGACAGAAGGCCAACTCTTTGAGGCCAAGACTGAGGAATGTACCTGATTTAGGATGAACAAGCGAAGGCCATGATCCAAGTGAACTCGGTTGCACAGTAAGCACTGCAGACTCAGCAGGACTTCTTTAATTCTTTGCTCCGACAAGCAGCTCCTTTGGTGCTTAGCTAGTGAGAAACACAGCCTGCTGCTGTTGGGAACAAAGTCATGTACACATGGCCACATGCACACCCTTGCAATCACCACTACTATACACTGGGTTGTGGCCTTTTCATCTGAATCGAAGCACATTTACGTGGAACTATGTTTGAAGCAGGCTAGTGGTTTTCAGGCTGAGATGTGCGTTGGAGCCATTTTGTGCTTCAACTGGCATTCTCAATACACCAACATCTGCCATGGTAGAGAGCCAGTTACCATTGTTGCTGAATTTGTGACTGCCTGGAAACCTGGTTTGGAAGAGTACCTGTTTTGAATGTGCCTGGTTCATTTTATTTGATTCTAGTTATTAATCGGGGGGGGGGGCTGGGGGGATAAAAGACTGATTGATTAGAGTTCTCCTATGTCTTTGCGTCTTTGTTCATGCAACAGATGGAGGCTTGTACAATTAAACACACGTGCGTTGAATAAAAGCAACATTAATGCCTGGTGTAGGTTTCATTAGAGAGAATGGGGACGTTATCTCAGCTCCCTTATCTCCACCCCTGGCAGAAACTCAAGGATGACTCTCACTTTACAGTTTGTCTTTGGGAATGGGAGCAGATCCCTGTATGCAAAATGCACAAGGTGGAACTTTTCTTTATTCCCACGTGAAGAATATTTTTCGAATTCAATTTTTACACAGGTCATATTTTTTGCAGAAATGTTCTTATCCTTTCAAGTACAAATATTTGGAATGTAAACTTTACTTTTTTAAAAAAAAGGAAGGCTTTGCTTCTTTTTAATGTGAAGAGTGTATGCATGTAAAATTCTCTCTCTCTCTCTCTCTCTCTCTCTCTCTCTCTCTCTCTCTGTGTGTGTGTGTGTGTGTGTGTGTGTGTGTGTGTGTTTAGATCTCATGTACTGTTCTTTGATACCCATACTGAAGTATAAACTGTAAAATGAGCACCAGCCTTCACAGGGAGGAGAAAGAGGCTTCTATATCATGGAGAAGACTGAGGTGTTGGACTTGTTTGCAGTGAGCAGAGCTTGTAGTTAGGATCATAGAATAATAGAATTGTAGAGTTGAAAGGGACCATGAGGGTCATCTAGTCCAACCCCCTGCAATGCAGGAATCTTTCACCCAACGTTGGGCTCGAACCCATGACCCTGAGATTAAGAGCCTCATGCTTTACCAACTGAACTATGTTGCATACCATTGTGGTGCACACGGAGGAAGTCTGGGATAAAGTACCAAAGTACTTCACTTGCTTTACTACAAATGAGCCAAATGTACTGTATGCTGTGAGAAGGATCCACCATGAGCAGAAGGGGGGGCCGGGAACCAGCTGGTGCAATGAGGCTGCATTGGTTGTGTACATTGGTCTTAAGTTCAATTCAAGTAACCTAAAGGGTTGCCCAAGTCTTCCTTCTCTTAGCCTCTGAACATGGAATCACCCTATCCATTCTATACATCTAACAAAGGATGAAAAGGCACTGAATGTATGAATCTAGCTCTCTGAACATCTCGGCTTTCATCCTTAAATTTTATTTGTTTAAGTTTCTAGTGTTTAGGGTAGTAGAGATTAAAAAAATGTAAATATGTGTGTAATGCTTTGTGACATCCTAGAGACTTGAGGAGTGGTTGGATAAGATTTTCACGAATTAAAAAGCAAAGCTTGGGTGCCCGTCATACCTACTTTTTCTCCTTCCTGTGACTTGCAGAAGCAAAATAAATTATGCAAATGAGCAGGGAATAAAATGAAATTTGCAGAACTGAACTTTTCATGGATTAGAATTTGAACTGTCCTGGCACAGAATTTTGATTGGCTGATTCTTAAAGCACGGCACACAAAGCCCTGTGTAGATCTCGTTTCATTGTGGTGTCACTGTCTGTACCAAAAAACCCCAATGTAATTTAATTTTTAAACCATCATTTTAGTTGCTATTCTGAAGGAAATCCAGCATGTCTAAAGATGATGTGCTGCAACACTGGAGACAATGGGAGCATCGCCATCAATAGACTGAGACCTTGAAAATATTTTTCTCTTTGATTCCATATCAAGATATTGATAGTTCACTTGGATGTCTGATTGTGCTGGTTTACTAATGCTTTCACAATTTGCCAGTAACCATTCATCCTGCCTGCCCATTATTCATACATATATCATGCTTATGAGGTTTGTATCTGTCCCATTTTGGGGCACTGACCTCAGTGCTGTTGGGTTTTCCAATGTAAAGGATGGGTGGCCTCAAATTGGGTCATTAGTGAGAAAACAACCTCCAGCCAGAAGTGTCCTGAATGCTCTTTTGCATGGGAATGTTTCCCACTCCCCATCTTCTGCAATGTGTGTTCCAAGCATGTCATCAGACCTGTCACTTTCCTGCAGGGAATTACTAATGGGCTGGGATCCCTTCTTTTCCCCTCACTGCCCTTTCAAGCCGGTCACGGCCATCCTCATAAATCTGCTAGAAAGCTGACAGCCAGACTGCAGGCTCACAAGAGCTCAGGAAACTTTGAGTAATATTCCTTCTGTTCCCGTTCTTCCCTAGACAGCCATTGATTGAGAAGGAAGAGCATCCTGTAATTTATTTAAATTAAACAAATAAAAAAAGGGGGATGGAAAGAATGAAGATGGGAGACGAAGAGACTAGGGGGACCAAATCTTCCAGGCTGAAACTGCAGCGAGTGCAGCAGGGGAAATGTTCTCAACTGAAGAAGCACAGAAAAGCCAACCCCCCAAAATACCTCACAGAACACACAGTCCACTCAATCAAGGTTCTTTAATCTGGGGGATTCTATTAGGCGGGATTTGATATTGTTTGTCATTGTGGCAATTACATTTTCATATTCTTTAACCACGATTTGAAGAAACAGAAGGGAGATACAGAGAGGGACACAGGTGGCGCTATGGGTAAAACCACAGAGCCTAGGACTTGCCGATCAGAAGGTCGGCGGTTCGAATCCCCGTGACGGGGTGAGCTCCCGTTTGCTCGGTCCCTGCTCCTGCCAACCTAGCAGTTTGAAAGCACGTCAAAGTGCAAGTAGATAAATAGGTACCGCTCCGGCGGAAAGGTAAACAGTGTTTCCGGGCGCTGCTCTGGTTCTCCAGAAGCAGCTTAGTCATGCTGGCCACATCACCCAGAAGCTGTACGCCGGCTCCCTCAACCAGTAAAGCAAGATGAGCACCGCAACCCCAAAGTCGGCTACGACTGGACCTAATGGTCAGGAATCCCTTTGCCTTTACCTTTAAGGGAGATACAACCTGGAATCAACAAAGGAGGAAGTCCCCTCACACATGCTCATCAATTGGACTTTTCTAAGTGATCATATCCACCCAATAGTGTCCCCTGCCATGGGCATAGCCAGGATTTTTGTTAGAGGGGACAGACCTTTTCTTGGGGGGGGGGTGCAGACCCTCAGTTTGCTATGTATTTTTATTGAATTTTATTGATTTGAGGGGCAGCTGCCATTCCCTGCCCCCCCCAGCTACTCCCATGTCTCCTGCAGATCTCAGTAACCAGGCAAGTTCATAAAAATAGAGGCAGGGCCTTATATAGCCAGGCCCTAAGCCATTTGGGGCTTAAAAGCTTAAAAGCAGCACTTTGAATCCTGCCAAGAAAACAATTGGCAACCAGAGCAGAATTTTCAGCACCAGAGTAATATGATCCCAATACCATGCACCAGTTAGCAGCTTCCCCGCCACATTTTGTACTGATTGAAGATTCTGGATAGTCATCAAAGGGAGCCCTACAAACAGCGAATTACAGTAGTCCAAGTGTGATATGACTAATGGATTTGTCCACTAAAGCAGTTAGTGAGTCTGATACCATCCATGATGGGATAGGCATAGGAGGTAAGATCTACTATTTTGGAAATTTCTATATAAAAAGATTTTTAAAAACAAACAAACAAAGGTTCATAGCAGAAGTAATCCCCCACACCAATAAGCTTACATTGATATTTATTTGTTTTCCATGCTGCCTTGAATGAAATCTGTTAAACTGCTAAATCTGGCCTGCCTCCCATGGAATCCACATTTGAAAGATTTGAAAAACTACCCTGAAGCAAAATTATTCCTGCATTTCCTTCAGCAAGGCAATGCGTGAAGTATAGGAGGAAGCGTTTTATGATTCATTCAGAATAACTCCTATGATAGATACAGCATCAGTGGTATTACAGTGAAATAAGGGAATAATCTTTCTCTCTATGTTCTCTCCAAGTGTCCCAGATTCAATATTTCAGCTCTTCAGTATCTGTTATGGCATGCCCTGAATGCCCTGAAATGTAGACCTCCCAGTGCCCTAAGATTGCTAAAACGAGGGCCAAACTACACATCACGTTAAAGACGGCATTTGGCAGCGCACATTTGTTTTTTAAACTTTAAATAGCAGTTGTGGGAGTTTATCAAGGCTGAAACCACAGGGCATGGAGGGGAGGGCTTTAAGCCTTTCCCTCTGTGCCATGGTTACACACAAAAAAATACACATACACCCAGCAGCTATGTGCCACAAGAAGCAGCAGCGCCATTGGCACTAATTGGCATAGACTTGAAGTCAACCTGAAACTCCATCTTTCAGTGGTAACACAGGCACAGAAGAAACCAGCAGGGATCTAGAATGTTGCTTGCGTGCATTATGCTGTGAACTGCCCTAAGTTCTACAGGGGTAGGGCTGTGTACAAATTTAATAAATAAAATAAAATACTCTTCTTCTGAAAAATTCATGTGGCTTTCCAATTGTTAATGCAACTGCCAGTACGGTATTCTCCAAAAGCACTCCAGCAAGGGAAGATTTTACACGGCGTCAGGCCCCTATATGTAGCAGGGGGTGGGGGAAGGAATTCAATCTAGCCCAGATCTAAATTGCCTTCCATTGTCACAAATGGTGAGTTTTCACATTAAACTTTTCTGAACAGCCACACAAAACAGTGTGGCAGAGTCCCTCTCACACTGTCTGTCATATACACAGTACTTTCTAATTTTGATGGACAAAAGCGGGGGCGGGGGTCAAATAACCCAGAAATTACCCATAAGGGTGGATATGTAGCTAAACATTCCAGTGGCATTTTCCACAGGGATCTGCAGGGGAGGCTAAAGAAGCATGGCTGGGCAGAGAGGTGCGGGTGGCTTGGAAAATTTCCAGAAGCTCCCAATTCCCACCCCCTCCTGCCCCACTGCTTTCGTCCCCACACCCTCTGCACCATATGTTTAAAAAGAAAAGGCCTAGCCTCCCCCCACTGCCCCGTTCTGGAGAGGTGCTGGCTCAAAACTACAGCAGAAAGTGCGCAGATGGATTTCAACTCAGGCGAGTCAAGTTGAATTCTTTCAGAACAGCTCCTGACTGAGTTAATGCCAAGTTAAAGTTGCTGTGGCCATAAGCGTTTTTTTCTTTCCCATCCTGTTTCATTTCTGACAGAGCCAAAGAGGTATGCTCATGCGTATTAACAAAAGGCCAGTCCTTAAAAACCCAAGTGTTAACAACACCTTTTTCTAAAGGAAAGGCACACAAGGATAAATGCTGGGTATTAAAAAAAAAAAAAAAGGCAGAGGAAGAAAAAATGTCCCTTTAGCAAGCTGACAGGGGAAGTCTTAAGCAAAGCCTCCATCTTTCAGAGCTAAAACATCCTCCACAAAGGCAGATTCCTTCATTGTTTGGCAACTGGCTTCGGCTTTAATTCTTTCGCTGCATAAACCAAGGGTGCCAAGAGTATCTTTTCAAAGAAACCTGTGTTTGGGGGCTCACAGATGATCCTGTACCATGTGCAACAAACATTTCCTTGGCTTGGGTTTATCGTTTTGTTTTTATTTTTAATAACCTCTCTCTTTCCTTTTTGGAAGAAATAAAGCACGAAAATAAGCTGTCTCTGAGTAGCTGGGAGCAGAATGCAAGCAGTTCTCTCTCTCTCTTTTTTTTTTAAAAAAGTGTCCTATTAGAGAGGCCCCATTGGCTAAAGGGTATGGCATAGGCACTCTGAAGTGCGGGTTTAATGAAGTAGCCTGTGAGAGAATGGAGGGGACGGTCCTCGCTGTACAGATGGCTCTTTGTCACCACTGACACCTGCCATCTGCTTGTTTGTCTAAATGATGTTGGAGGGGGCATCACGAGCTTCCAATCTGCTACACTGCCTCCACCGGGCTCCAGTGACCCCCTGACCTCTGTGTCAGACAGGTCCGGAGAGTTTGTTCTTTCAGTTCAATGGGTTCTTCCTTCCCCGTGTTTACAGCCTCTTCCCAGCCTCTGATATTCACAGCAGCAACTGGGCCTGGAAGAGCAGCAGCTGCCTTTGGTCTAACTAGCTGCTTTTCCACGCCTCCTGGGCTTGCTCTCTCCCTCCCTCCCTCCCTCCCACCCCAACACCTCAGCCCAGTGCCTAGGTATAAATCTCATCTTCATACATATGAAAAGCCGAGAATAGAGAGGGAGAGAAAGAGAGAGAATTTGAAAAACATGAAAGTGGTACCAAGGCATGCATGCATTACAAAGGAGGAATTTGCACCTTGAGGTTCACATATCTTGCCAGCATTAAAATGAAAAAAGGATCCCAGGGAAATCCTGCTGGTGTTTTGTTTTTGTTTTTTTAAAAAAATCATTTTTGCTCAAAAGAAAGCATCAGAAGTTTGTATGAAACAGTGTAAAAGGAACTCGGGGAAATACAAATATCAGAAAAGCAGTCATTGCCCTAATAAATATTGTTATAACAAAGTGATATCTGACCACTAAAATAACTCCTTGCAGAATTCACCAAGATTGCATTTGATGAGAACAAAGTCAACTAGATGTTTGGGAAAGAGGAGTGGGTGTTATATAACAAAATGTATTTTGCAGATGGACCGGCTTGAAAGGGCAGTGAGGGGAAAAGAAGGGATCCCAGCCCATTAGTAATTCCCTGCAGGAAAGTGACAGGTCTGATGACATGCTTGGAACACACATTGCAGAAGATGGGGAGTGGGAAACATTCCCATGCAAAAGAGCATTCAGGACACTTCTGGCTGGAGGTTGTTTTCTCACTAATGACCCAATTTGAGGCCACCCATCACATCTAAGAGAAGGAAAACTCTGATCCTAAACCTACACTGCTTTACAGGATATCTTCAGGAGAAGAAAAGGCTAAGGAGTAAACCCTACACAAACCTGGAGTAGAGTCCCCAAGACAGTTGGATGGTGCCTTGTATGCCTCCTTCCAGCAACTCCTGCAGCCAAGCTGGTGCCAAACATATTGCTCTGCTTTCCTTTGGTCCACACCAGCGAGGCGTCTGGGCAGCCCAGGACCTCCATATACAATGCCCAGGCTTGTGCCCCAGGAGGTCACTTTGGTGCTGCTAGTGCAACAGTTTGATTTGACCCCTGGAGGCACACTCTATTGTCTCTTGAGACAGACAGATGCCAACAACAACAAGAACATATTCCTTGAAGGTGGTCTGGAGACTACAACTGGTGCAAAATACAGCAGCTATTATCTTAATGAGTCTTGTGGCATGAGACCCTATAACAGTGTGTGATCCTTAATGACTTTGCACTGGCTGCCAGTTTATCATTGGGCATTCAAGGCTTATGCTTGACCCCATCTATCTTAAGGGAATCAGCACCGTGAATTGTCCAGCCTAGGCTCTGAGGTTATCCAAGGAAGCTCTGTGTGTGGATCTATGTTTGAGCAAGGTGTACAGCTCTGTGACTCACAGGAACATCTTCACTGCAAGGGCATCCTCCTCCCCGAGGCTCAGGTGGCACCAACATTGGCACTCTTTCTGTGCCAGCTGAAGAAGGTCCTCCTCCACCGGGCCTATGAATAATGAAGGTCTTTCACCTATGTAAAATAGTGGAATAATATGAATGAGAATATTTAGACTGAATGAAATATTGTGATATTATGTTTTTTTCAGTTTTGTGTTTTAAATCTTGTTATTTTGACAGAATACAGAAGCAGCTTGCCAGGTGGTAGCAGTGGTGGTGGAGGAGTTGCTATGCTAGCATCCCAGCAGATGGGTCACTGTTGCTATCCAGGAGGGAGAGAGAAGAGGCAATAGGGAGGCTCATGTGGGGCAAACACATTGGCTGGAGTGGATCTGCCAGTGCATTAGCACCGCGCTGACCTCCCTGCTGCCTTGCCCCTTCCAGTAATAAACAGCAAGCCACCTGTCCGGAAGCTGGTATAGTGGCTCCGCCCCACACTGTGAGCCACTGCAGGTGGAATATACATTGCTGAAATAACAAAAAAAAGGCAGAGATTTACCCAGCTCTGGTAGGCTGCCTACACAGCTGCACTTGGCATGGTATACAATGGCACAAGTTGTGCAGGCCTGGTCCAGAGTTTTGTTAAAGCAGCACAAAGGCACATGACTCCTCTAAAAAACAGCCCAGTAGCAAGCACTGTAAGTATGCCTTGTTGCAGATGGCCTCTTGCAAAGCTCTTCAGATCTGAGGTGCTCTTGCAACGAATCTGGTTTGGATTTACCAGTTCAGCTCTTCTAAAATGTACCTTGCTTACCTTAACGAACTTGTATGGGAGCCAAGCACCTGCTTTTCTTAGCCTACCTTAATTGCCCATTGTACTGATTGGGAAAACTCAATAAAGAAAGGAAAAACCTGTTGCATTTTGCATCACATTGACCAGGACAAATGCCCATTACCTGGTGGTATAGCGCAAACCTTGCGCAGTAGATTTAAGACTAACCATAATACAGTGGTACCTTGGGTTACAGACGCTTCAGGTTACAGACTCTGCTAACCCAGAAATAGTACCTCGGGTTAAGAACTTTGCTTCAGGATGAGAACAGAAATCGCAGGGCGGCAGGGCGGCAGCGGGAGGCCCCACTAGCTAAAGTGGTACCTCAGGTTAAGAACAGTTTCAGGTTAAGAACGGACCTCCGGAACGAATTAAGTTCTTAACCCGAGATACCACTGTATAGTCTATCTGCAAATTAGCAGATGAAGTATCCTACCCCCAGGAGTGAAATTCTATAGTCCACTTTGTTTTAAATCATTAAAATTTACATTAAAATTTAATGTAAAACTTTGACTTGTTGAGTCGAAAACTAGGAAGCTGAGTGGCGCATGGCAAATATAACATCCACGCAAGGTCTGCTTTATCTCTATCATGCCATTTCATTGTTTTCTGCTGGGAGATTTCCACCATATGTAGTGCTGGCATTACTGTCACAAGCTGTTAATTGGCTTGGAGTCTAGTCATGTGGTAAGGAACACACATACATCCTTTAACGGAAACCATCTGCCTCAATTACCACAACTCCGACTTCACTTTGCTGCCACTGGAAAGACACACGCACACGCACACACACATCGCTACCCTTCTGGTTCAGCCTGTCTTACACAACCCCATAGCTCACTTCCCCTCCCCTGAGTTCCTTAACCACAAATGTGCTGGGCGGACCCCCCAAGCTCTTCACAGCACTCGGCAGTGAGCAAAAGGAACAGCTCAGAGAAGCAGGGCGGCTCTGCACATGGAGATGCCAGCATGGACCTACAGGCTAGGTTACACATAAAACAGGGAGCCACCTCCTTGTCAGATGGATCAGGCTTTTATCATCACCCCCCTCCCACCTCTGAGCCATTGCATCTTGAAACAATGTCACGGAATAAAGATGAGGACACAGGGACAAACATTTGTGTGCGTACACAAGGAGCAATATGCAGGTCTAGGGCAGGTAGCCAGTAGTCACACTCTTGAATGAAACCACCTCCCTCCATGTCTTGCATGCTGCTTAGCTTTCCTCCCTTTATCCAGTGCCACCCAATAATACTATTCTAAACTTGATATTTCTCAATCAATATAACTCCTGGAACTCCCTCCTGGAGGATTTACAGGGTGCCACCTGCCTGTTGTAGCTCAATAGAGCATCTCCTCTGCCTGAAGGTTCATTCCCTGCATCTCCACATAGGTCTCTTGCATGAAATCTGGAGAGCCATTGCTGGTCAATGGGGACAATACTGAGCTACGTGATCTAATGGTCTGACTCGGTTTATGGCAGCTTCCGATGTTCCACTCTTTCAAACGCCAGCTCAAAATCCTCTGCTTTCCTGAGGACTTTAGCTCAATTACTTAAGAGCCAGTGTGGCATTGTGGTTAGAACATTGGACTAGGAGAGTAGGGTTCGAATCCCCTGAAACTCAACCCTGAAACTGCCTGGCTGACCTTAGGCCAGTCACCACCTCTTAGCCTAACCTACCTCACAGGGATGTTGTGAAGATGAAATGGGGAGAAGGAGAACCAGGTATGTCACCTTGAGATCCTTGGAACATAAAGGTGGTATATAAATTGTTGTTGTTGTTGTTGTTGTTAATACTTAGGTGTTAACTGAAATTCAGTCTAGGTATATATATAACTGCATTTGTCTGGATTTGTTACTTTGGCCTCTCATTTCCTTCTCTTATTGTCTCTCTCCAATCTAAATTTTGATTGTAGGTTTCTCTGTCTTTTGCTTATTATTCTTTGAAGTGTCATGTACATTGATGGCATAGCCAATTTGATATAAAACTGAATAACACCAGAAAGAGTGGAATAAATGGTTGGAATCTTGGAATATGGAATCTTGCAGTGCTGCTCTAAACCTGATCGTTTTTAGAGTGAGCAAATGTTTTGGGTGGATGGAGGTGCGGCTTAAACTGTGATAAGCATAAAGATTGCTTTCTTCAACATTTTGTGGCTCTCAAACTAGGAACCAGGGACTGCTGGTTTGGATCTTTGCATACCCATGCTCCCCACCCCCGGGCAACGTTCTGCATTGATTCGGAAACACCTTTTCAGCCCACTTAGTGCCACAAATCTATAATCACAGTACTGTTTGGACACCACTGTGTTGTACAGCAGCTGACATCATCCATTTTAAACTGCACATAACCACTTGGAAAGCTTAATCTTACGAATGTTTCCCACTTCAACTCCCTTACTCTCTAGGATTTGAAACTTCCTAGCTCTGACAGCTAAGAAAGCTGAACAGGACAGGCCTGTTTCTGTGAACCTGGGGTTGGCTTCTGCTTTTTATTTTGTTTTTGCATGGGATTCCCTCCCCTGCCCCCAATCTTGTACACCACACTACACCAATACTGAACGCAATACCTTGTAATATACTGAAAAGATGTTTTGAAAACAGAGCTTTAAATTGTAAGTAGTCCTTTCCCCAGATGTGCATCTTCCAAACTGCGAGTTGCATTCCCTGTAATTGCAGGTTGCTCTGTTCTCCAGCCCATTGAGACTCTTTAAGTAAGCCAGTTGCTGAAACATATCATTGGTAGCCACATTCCAGCTCCAACTTCCTTGCAGTGCACATGGCTTCTTACTGTCCCTCTGGCTAGAGAAACGAAGACTCCTCAAGCCGGAGTTGTCAAAATACAGGATAAAAGAAAGAGATGTCTGCAGTGCCTGTCATATGGACGGCTGTGGTTTTCTGCCATTCAAATATGATCACAATGTATTTGGGTTTTGATGGTAGTGCACTGTTAAACTAGGATCTGGGAGAGCCAGATTCAGTTACCCCACTCAGCTGTGAAACTCTCTGGGTGACCTTGTCTCATCCTAACCTATGTCACAGGATTGTCAGAAGAATAAAATGGCAGAAGGTATGTTGCCTAGAGGCAGAATATAAATGCAAATAATAACAACCTATTATTGACAACAGCAGTAGGAAATTATCCATAGTGATGTACTGAAAAGCCATGTTCCTGCTGCCACCAGGTGTATATGATGAAACAGACAACATCATCCAGTGACCATTTCTGACTGTCAGGGCTTGCTTCTCAGTCCTGAAGTGTGCACTTGCCAACTCAAGCTTCTCAAGAGCCAGGGGTGCCAACTCTAATAAAATAGTACAGGGGGACAGGGGATGGTAAGCCCCACCCACATGACTGATCACATGACGATTGATCACAGCGATCTCATGCACACCATTTGGATAGCAATACCCATCAACTTGGGGCAAATATTTTATTGGGGGGGGGCAAAGACCTCTTGGCCCTTAGGAGTTGGCTCCTATGCCAGGAGCCCATGTAAAAAAGAAGCTGGCTGATAGTGAACTGGTTAGAGGCCCCTGTTTTTGCATGTTGTTTGTGAGTTCTGCCTCCTTTACCTTGCTCCACCCTAACACCCCCTGAATCTCACTTGGTCTGTTTGCCTTTAGTCTTCCTGCCGATCTCGCAAGATTGCTTCTGTCCCGGCTTGCTTTCTGATGGGCTTTTGGCCCTGTGATCAAAGCTGGTTTGCTTTGGGGTGTGTGTGATTAAAATAATTGCTTTGGAAACAGAATGTATTCATTCTCCTGCACCTCTCCAATACTACCTTTTCAACCTGTACACGTCTGAATAAGCAGAGTTGGATAAGGACACACCACTTAAGCTCCTCCAATGGCAAGACCAGTTGCAAAAAAGTGGCGCCTCCACAATATCTCATTCTTATCACCCTCATCAGTAGGACATGCCTTAACATTTCAGAGTTTCGTGGTTTAAGGCCAGAACCAAAGCTCTACATCTTACAAATTGGTGTGTAAATGTGAATTGGTAGAGCAAATATCACTCTGTGGAAAATAAAGGAGAAGCTCTCAAACCAGCCTTAATTTGTGTTATTTACACATGTTGCAGTATTTCACTTTCCCTGATTTTTTTCAAAGCACAGATTAGACATAGTTCTGGGTATGACTAAAGGGCAGGTCCATATCATGCACTTAAATCACATGATTTCGTCCCAGTGAACCCTGGGAAATGCAGTTTCCCCTTGCTGAGCTACAAGTCCCAGCAGCCTTAAACTACAGTTCCCAGGGCTCTTTGGGGGAAGTGGCATGCTTTAAATATGCATTGGATGTGCTTTAAATGTATGGCATAGATCTGCCCACAGTGTCACAACTGAACAGGGGCACCAACTATACAGGTAGAAGAGGCTTCAACACCCTCAATATTTGTGAGTAGGGGGGCTAAGGCCCCTTACCCAATATTGAAGGGGCTGCCATCCCATTTTCACGTGCTGGGTGCAGAGGGTCATGTGACATCATGCGTATGATGTCATGCGATGCTGGGCCCTCTCAGTGTGGAGGGCAAGTTGGCACCCCTGCAACTGAATGTTTGCATAGCTTGCTATATTATCAAAGTCCACAAAATAACTACTCAACTTTCATTAGATTATGGCCCGGCTTGCGTGTAAGCCTAACTGGCTGGCCACATCCACACAAATATGCTTGTGTTCCTGGGGAGGAGTTCCAAACTGCTTTGTTCCTCCCTGTCCTCTTTTATTTCTCATGTTTAGCAAAGAGCCTAACCATGAGTCCAAGTTTAGGGAACACACTAAGCCAAACGTTGGCTTAGTTCAAAAGCAAAAAAGACCATGGAGGAGCAAACCGACTGCAAGCTCCTCTCCGGGAGGCCTCATGGTTCTCGCAAGCCACAGTTTGGCTTACCATGTTGTGCAAACTAGACCTATTTGTCAGTGGTACCGAGTCCTTGGGACGCGGGTGGCGCTGTGGGTTAAACCACAGAGCCTAGGACTTGCCAATTGGAAGGTCAACGGTTCACCCACGATGGGGTGAGCTCCCGTTGCTCAGTCCCTGCTCCTGCCAACCTAGCAGTTCGAAAGCACGTCAAAGTGCAAGTAGATAAATAGGTACCGCTCCGGCATTTCCATGTACTGCTCTGGTTTGCCAGAAGCGGCGTAGTCATGCTGGCCACATGACCTGGAAGCTGTACGCCGGCTTCCTCAGCCAATAAAGCGAGATGAGCGCAGCAACCCCCGAGTCGGCCACAACTGGACCTAATGGTCAGGGGTACCAAGGACTCAGTAAAGGTAAAGGTAAAGGTAAAGGTAAAGGTAAAGGTAAAGGTAACCTTTACTTTTACCGAGTCCTTGGAACACGCAGCCCTTGAACAGGAACTGTTCAAAGGAGAATGAGAACCTTCACTGTGTGCTTGACAGAGAACGCACATCAGCAAATACCAAAATGGTGCCATTATTCAACTCCAAATGGCTTTTACCTATGTCATGTTTAACAAAGCATTGATCCTTCCAGGCCTGGCTAAAATGGTGAGATGTTGACACATGTAACAGGGGAGGAAGCCTTCATAAACAGAAGTTGGGGTTAGTTCAGTTCATGTTTTGAATGGAGGGCCAGCCCACTTTCTTGCCCACCCTTAAACCCTCTGAACTCTGAAACACCTGGAAGCACTGCCTTATTATGCAAGAGGAGTCCTGACAGTATTATGTATTAATACTTGACAATATTAAGGACTCAGGTGCTTCTGAAAACCTCTTCAGGAAGGCTGTGTAGCCACCCTCTACCACTGGAATGCAGATCATGCAATGCTGTGCAGAACCAGACTCTCTTTTGTTATTGCATAAACAGGCTGTGACGGCCCCCAGCACAGGTATATTATATACTAGCTGGGTTTCAATGTCAAACAAATACTCCCAGACAGTTAAACTTGCTGCAATGAAACTTCTTATGAAATTTACTTTGGCATTAGAACTGGATAAATCTATGTGTGCACTTAGAAGAAGCTAGTAACCCAGAACTGAATGTATTTTGCATAAAACAGAAACAAAATACAGTGGTACCTTGGGTTAAGAACTTAATTTGTTCTGGAGGTCCATTCTTAACCTGAAACTGTACTTAACCTGAGCTACCACTTTAGCTAATGGGGCCTCCCGGTGCCGCCATGCGATTTCTGTTCTCATCCTGAAGCAAAGTTCTTAACCCGAGGTACTATTTCTGGGTCAGCAAAGTCTGTAACCTGAAGTGTCTGTAACCTGAGGTACCACTGTATACTGCTTCTTGAGAGACAGAGCAACAAACGGTCCTCCCTCTCACAAGCAGAGGTGTAGGAAGGTCAGGTGGTACCTGGTGAGGAAAATTTCTTGTTACCCCCCCATTGATTTTTTTAATATATATTTTTTGTGACTGCAAAAATGGTTTTACGTTCATATTTTCTTACAAAGGAATGTGGATTCTGGCCTCTGAGAACAAGTAGGCGACTATGGACAGATCCTTAAATCTACAGAATGGATTGTATTTGGCTTGTGTTATTTTATTTATATTTATTGTTTGTTTATTTAATAAAATTTATTTTTTAAAACCTGCAAAGTGGTTTACCAAAAACACACACACACAAAACACCACAGCAGTAAAATCAAGAAAAATTAACAATCCTACCTTTAAACATACAAAAGCTAAAATATTAAAATTAAAATTACTTCAACTTCCTAAGCATCTAGGTATGCTTGCCTAAAGAAGAATGCTTTTAGCAGGTGCCCGAAAAGAGTCTAGCAAAGGCATGTGCTTTGTTGCAATAGGCAAATTTCATGTATATCAGTTAATATCTTGACTCTGCTCCACTGAATTGAAATTTCAGCCTTTACGACATAGGAAAACGGCCAAGTAAACAGCTATTTTCGTGGAGGAGGGTCAAGATATTAACTGATATGCATGAAATTTCATATAGCTATATAATCCCTAGTGTAGTAAGATAAGAGCTTTGGAGCAGGCATTTTCAAAATATTTTTTTTTTATGAACCACCCTAGTAGGGCAGTAGTTGTTCCTTGATAATTTGTCACCCCCCTCCATGCTGGCACCTGGGGCGACCCACGACCCGCTGCCCCCCATTCCTACGCCCCTGCTCACAAGTGAAGATGTGCGGCACCTAGCGCCAAGCCAAACTATTTTGGCACCTCAGGCAAAAAAATCCCACAAGTACCTCTCTTCCATGGCAGTCAAAATGCAACAATACATTAAATAACTAACAATTTGATGCCCTTTTATGCAGTGCTATTTTTCTAGAAAAAGGGGTGCTGGAACTCACCATGAACACCTCCCTCATTCTCTTAGAATGGCAATGGCACCCACCTGAGTGGTGCCAAAACTGAGTTTCAGCTGAAAAAAAGCTTGGCTTTTATGACACCAAAAATCAGCTGCTGGAAGCAGCTGCCTCACTTTGGCTAATGGAAGGTTGGCCCCATCCCCTGTATGAAACAACAGAAAGGGTGCAGAAGGCAGTGCCAACTGTGACATTGCTTTAGAAAACCTATCAATGATAATGCTTGAAAAGTGGTATAGGTGGCTAAATGAGGCAGCCAGCAAGTTTTGGGTTCAAATCTCACCTCAGTTACATAGGAAGCTGCCATATGTCAAGTCAGACTATTTCTCCAAGTAGCCCAGATTTATCTTACTAATGGCAGATATGCAACGTCTGAGGAAGAGCTCTTTCCCATCACTTGCTATGTCCTATTCTTTTAACTGGAGACACATGGGATTTGTGAGCATCCTAGGTAAGTCCCTCTTTTTAGGCTTGGTCCACCTCTGAAATATGAGGATAAACTACAAAAGGCATAAAGGTAAAGGTTAAAGGACCCCTGACCATTAGGTCCAGTCGTGGATGACTCTGGGGTTGCAGAGCTCATCTCGCTTTACTGGCCAAGGGAGCCGGCATACAGCTTCTGGGTCATGTGACCAGCATGACTAAGCTGCTTCTGGTGAACCAGAGCAGTGCACGGAAACGCCGTTTACCTTCCCGCCACAGCGGTACCTATGTATCCACATGTACTTTGACGTGCTTTCGAACTGCTAGGTGGGCAGGAGCAGGGGCCTAGCAATGGGAGCTCACCCCGTTGCAGGGATTCGAACCACCGACCTTCTGATCGGCAAGCCCTAGGCTCTGTGGTTTAAACCACAGCACCACCCGCTGTGGTCATATTTCATATTTCATAGTGATTATTACTCAACTGAGATAAGGGCATTTGAATACTCAAAAGGCACTGTATAAATTAGGAATGCAACCTGGTTAAGTAAATATCAAGCAATTGACCACATGAGTTTTAGTCATTTATTTGTCTATCTATTGATAGGATAGGCATATACAGTATTTGAATATGGTTAAATAGAATGGCTTGGATCTTAAGTTTTTCTTCTCCTTGGGCAAGGGAGTAGGAATGATTTCCATCACTCTACACACCATTTGCAGTCCCCCACAATCATATCTGGCTGCCAATTAAGTACTAAGCTGAGTTCAAGGTGCTGGTTTTGTTGTATGTATAATTTGGGACCAGGATACCTGTGTTCTGCAGGTGAGGGCCTCCTGCAGATACAATCTTATCAGGAGGTCTGTTCTGCACAATCAAGAAATTGGTCCTCTTAGTATTGTGGCACCTACCCTATGTTATTTCCTCCCCTTGAATATTAGACAAATGCCATTTTTGTTCTCTTCAGCACCTACTGAAGACTTTCCTACTGAAGACAACCCTTTTAAGTTGAGTCTGCACTGGAATTCTTTTAAAGATGTTTCAAGGATTTTTTTTTAGGAGGGAGGGTGGGGTGTAAATTTACTGGTTTGGGGATGATACGGGAAAATGCCCATTTTAAAATGGCACTTGTCATCTGTGGCTTTAGGAGCACTTATATTTCTAAAATCTGTTGCCCAGTTAATCAGAGTGGCTTTTCATTTGACAAGAAGGTATTTTTAAATTGGTTAATCTAACCAATTGATCAAATAACCATTGCAGGTGTAATATAACTGTAGTTAAATAAAATCTATACAGTCATACCTCAGGTTACAGACGCTTCAGGTTGTGCGTTATCAGGTTATCAGAAGCGCTAAATCGCGCTTTGCGCATGTGCAGAAGCACTGATTTGTGACCTGCGCATGCGCAGACACGGCGCTGCAGGTTGCGAATGCTGCAGGTTGCAAACGTGCCTCCCTCATGGATCATGTTCGCAACCTGAGCATCCACTATACTTCCCTTTCCCATCTGATGCTGCTTTACTTAATTTTTGCTAGTTACAGGCATGTATGGATAAGCACATCCTAGGGTCCAGGGCCCATAATCATAGTGACTTCATTTACCACCATCCTTCCATAACAGCAATTAGCATCTATTATGCAACTGTATTTGGAAAAGCCATGTAAACACCATAACATCCATTAATCATTACTTTGTTTTATAAATTAAGATATAAGCATTATAACTAGCCCCATGAACCAGAAAATGAGGCTGCCTCCACTCAGTGAATAATTTCCACCTATCTCATTTATCTTACTTGACTGATCATATTGTCAGATTACATGCTGATCACCAATTTATTCATGCTTACAAAAACTATCTCCTTTTCCCTTTACAGGTATTATCCCTTTAAAATATTAAATAACTAAAATAATTATGGATATAAATATAGATATAAAATCCATGGATTCTGCACAAAAGGCAGGTGCAGGCATTGTTCAGTGCAAAATTCAGTGTCTATAATGAAGGAACCAAAATATAATTTTAAAAAACCCAAGTCAATGGAGGCTATTTAAGAGCATCAACACTGTTTAAAGAGATTACGAGCCAAGAAGACAGTCAAGGAGGAGAGGCCACAGAATGTATTAAATTTCAGTGGTATGCAACTTTCTGACTAGGTTAACGTTTTTCCATGCCTTTGTGTTCCATAGAGTCACTTTTTCCACTGATGCAGTGGCTGAGAGCTCACATAACCAGTCTGTGTATCAATAGTAGGAGGAGAGCTGCCTTTTACTTACTCAGGATGGCTCAGATAGTGACCCAAATAGCCACAGCAATCCCCTTCTCTTCACAGATAAAGCTGGTTCATTCATCATCTTTAGAATACACTGACAAATTCAAGAGTGAGAGAGGAAGTAACGCCGGGCACCACCTATCCAAAGTGAAGCATTTAAGTCTCGTTGATCTCAAGCATTGTGTGTAATGTGTAGTTTGCCAGAGTGATCAGCAAAACAGAGCCAGAATAGATTGCTGTGGTTCAGTTTCCTTCTGTAATCAAAGCTGCAGGCCCGAATCTTGCCCGCGCTGTCAAAGGCGTTACTGATTTACAAGCCTACAGCCTGTGCAGGCTGAGTAGGGCAGCCTGAACATTAGTGGAGAACTGCTGGTTTGAGGATATGATCTGGGTAATCCCTCACTTCCAGTTTCCATTTTATTTGGATGTATTCTCATATAACACTTGGCTCCAGCTCTGGGATTTTTTTTTAATAGCTCCGTAGAAGTGGAGCTATATATATATGTATCTCATAAGATACACATATATGTGGTGAAGGTTTTAGCAGTATTCTGGAAAGGATTATTGACATTTATATGCTTAACAAAATTATCCGCTCTTTCGCCAGCTATGTGAAACATTTATAGAATCTTGCTCTGGTTATATCATTGGAAAGGAGCCCAGCCATGTAGCTTTACGTGTGAGGCTTCCCCTTGGATAATAAGCATGAAATTGGGTCCTGGTTCAGGAAAAGCCCCAGCATTTTGAGAGTATAAATCATGGACTTCAGCAATATTAAAACGTCTGCCAAAAAGGAATGCAGTCAAGTGCTAGCAAGCAATGATGTGCTCTAATAAAAGCACAGTTCTGGCTTATCACAGACAGCCGATACCCCTTTGCTAGATGATGCCATCAAAGCACAGCACATCATAACTGGTTGTGTTGAATGTCACAGGGGGACCCTAGAATCTCCTCTGCAGCGCCTGATATTCACAGAAAGTACTTACAGAGACATCGCAAGGAGATGTTGTATAAGCACAACACAAGGTATACTAAATGCAGAGGTGGAAATCCAGTATTACATTATTTAAGCAATCTCCCAAGGCATCTTCAGAATAATTTGCCGCATGGACAGTTTAAACATTAAAACTGTACGTTCAGTTTAGTTTCTCAATGGTGGAGCAGAGGCACTGGGTGGGTGAATGGGAAAGTCAGGTGTGGTTTTGTTCCCACTCAGCACCATTCATAAGGGAGCAAACTGAAATATGATCTGCATCGTTCATTTCATCCCAGAGTGTATGCAGAGAAGGTAGCATTATCTATGGCACCATCCTCTACAAGTCTACTCAGAAGGAAGTTCCACTGAATTAAACAGTGGAAATTAAGGTATAGGGATGCAAGCTTGGAATTTGGTTCTAATGCTTTTCTTTGCTCCAACAGAGTAGGCCATCAATATGAATAAATGAATGGTAAATGCAATGTATCTTTCACACCCATCGCTCCTACACGGTCACACTCAGCACTCGCACATCTGCAACTAGGGGAAGGATCTAAAGATAAGATTTTTGGTTAGCCTCTTTTTATATAAAACAAATCTGGGAGGTAACATTACAAATTATATTAACAATATTTGCTTTCTTTTACTGCCCATACTGAATATATTCTGTGATGAATTAAAACAGAATTTAAAAAAGCACGTTTACCTACATTAATTTGACACATTACCAGAAAAAAAACCTCTGTTTTGAAACCCTGCTTTTTCTTAACATCAGTGTACAGATTACCCAGAAACACCCAGGGCCTAATTATATTTATCACAAGATAAAGCTGTAATTAGTTGTTGCTGTTTTTTAAATCCCTGCTTTGTAATTTCAGCTGGTTCAAGGACACATTTGCAGTGGAGTGACAAGTGGGAAAGTGTGCTTCAACAGAGCATGCTCACAAGAAAACAATACTGTCAGTACCAATATATGATGGACAAACCAGCTGTCTTCATTTAGAAAGTACAGTTTTTCCACACCAGAATAACAGTTGTTCCAGTCTTTGCCTCCTGCAGGCTCTCTGTTATGTAATGGATTTTTAAATGGCACAGATTCCCATATAGCAAATTTGCTTCAGCCTGGTGTCCATCCCAGAGATGCAAGCCAACAGTTTTACATACTTACCTGATAGGCACAAAAAAGCACCAATACACTGTGGAGTGTGTGATGTATACGTGTGTGACAATGCGCAAGATCAAATGTGGGAGAAGCTCCCCAACCTTCTTGCAACATGGCACGAAGGCGTGCGATTTTTTCTCACCCTTCCTCCTCGCCTTGCCCTCATTCCAGATGTTTTGACTACTTGGGTCACCTAGAATGTAGTGATTTCGAGTGCGGCTTTGGGGGGGAAATGATGATTTTTAGGGGAGGCGGGCAGGTGCCGATACAGTTCCTTGTCAAGGATGCAAGGGACCCTAGTTACACCTCTGTGCTTCCCTCCTACCTTCCTGTAACCTACTGCACCAACCTCCTGCTCAGTTTTCTGCCCTACCGTTCAGCCTCAAAAACTGCAGTTCTGGCCTGGCCATGTCTCCCAGATTGCCCCCCTCTGCTTCCAGGTACACGTTGCCAAGCAGCCCCTGACCATTGCAGCTTTACCTTGCCAACAGGGGCTTTGTTAGGTGAATGAAGCCCCAGGGTTGTTGTTTTTTGCATTGGGCCCTTCCTGCCTTTGAAAACGTTTTTTAATTTTATTTTTATGGTGCTTAAATGGCAGGTCCTGGAGACTCACCATTTTTAGTTGCTCCAAGACCTGAATATGCATCTATACATAGCATACATGCAAGTTTTATTCAAATTTGGGTTACAGGCCTGTGCCCTGACTTTTCTAAGTGTACTTTGCGACACCCCTGTTGGCCAGCACTCAGAAGTGGATGTCTGCTGTAGGTTAATGGCAGAGTTCGAGAGACATATTCTTCATTGAAAACACAGGGATTTAAGCTTGCAGCCAACATGCAGAGCAAGTGCCTCATCTAAGAATGAAATTGTGGGGTAATAAGCATGGGGAGGGAGGGGTCCTCCCTCAGGCTTGAAAACAGAAGCTGGGGCAAAGAACAAACTAGAAGGAGGAAGGGAGGGGTAGTATAGAACATCATCTTCACAGCTTTATAATTTTACATGTCATATTGTGGCTTTCTGAAGGGAAAAGCAATTAAGTTAGATAATCTCTTTCCTTCCCCTAAGGGGGAGTGAAAGTTCCATTAGGAGAGATAAGAGCTCTGTGTGTCCATCAAAATGGGCCCCACAAGAATATTGTGTTTGTACATAATATTGAAGTTCACACAAAGATGAAGATTTGCAGATATATGGATTGAATTTTCAATTGAGTTACTCTGAAAGATCCATCAGAAAGGAAGGACATTTTAAAATGTAATACTGTTTGCAAATGGGTTGGGTTTTTTTACTTTATGCCTGTAACATCATACACCAAACATAAGCATTTGTTTGCAAAACACACATACACAACCACTCCTTATTGTTCTCACAATGAACTCCCAAAGCCACCATTCACTCAGATTAAGCCTCTATTCTAATTGCTATTGTTAATTATCTAGGTAAGAATATGCTATTATTTTGTTCTTTAAAAAACAACCTAGTTCCTTTGTAGGAGAACTTGGCTTTAATTTTTGACAGTCATGAAGTTGCGCCATAATATTTAGCCTCAGATTGCAACCTGCAATTTAACACACCCATTTGCCTGTGATTAGTAGTTTGCAAGTCAAAAAGGGAACTATATAAAGATATTCTCTGTATATGAAAAATAGGTCCAAACAAGGGTGAAGTTTCCCTCTCTCTCTCTATATATATATATAGATAGATATATGATGCATGAAGTAGCTATGCATCCTGAATTGTGTATGTCCAGCATTAATCCACTTCTTTGCTAGGGAGTCAAAGTGACCTCAGCGCCTCATCCTTATCTTCAAAGGGGAAGCCCTGGGTGGAGACTTAATCACAGGTCATTGTCTGTTATGCATGCATTAAAAAGATGAACAATTATGGCACTCAGAGGAAACCTATCATCAAGTGAGAGGAAAAGACTATTTTTCTGAAGCGTTTGAATTCAGTCTTTTATGACTAAATGACTACTTAAAACTAAAAACTCTAATCATTACCATTGGCTTTCTAAAATGTCATCTCCTCCTATCCATATATAGAACAAAACACACACAATGTTCTACAAAGGCTTCTCAGCTTCCCAGTGGTGGCCACCTCTCTACAAAGTATACATTCAGTCTGCGTACTTGATGCCTAGCTTCAGGATTAGACCTGGGCCAGATTCAGTACAAAGTCAAAGGTGAAGTTATGAAGTAAGAAGAATACCATGAACTCTTCAAACCAATTGTCAAGGGTTCAGGAGCAGAGGCACAGGGAAGAGAGGAGATGGAGAGCGAGGGGGAGGAATCCGAGAGGAGCGTAGGAGGTGACAGTGGTCCGAGGGACTCCATGAGCCTCTCCAGCGAATTGGAAGATTCACAGAAGGGGGCGCCAGTGGCAAGGGGTAGGGGGTTCCCAAGGGGAACACCCCAGGAGCAAGGGGACAGCAGGGACTCCCAGAGCAGTAGTTGGAAATCAGGACCAGCTTCCCCACCAGAGCGGAGTGGGGGGGAAGAGTCCCAAGCATCGGGGCCAGGGCATTCCCCACCAGGGAGAGAAGACGAGACAGGGCTGACCATGCCTCCATCGGAGAGTCGGACAATGGGGGGGAGGTCAGATCCGGCCAGTGTCCCGGAAGGGGGAAGCAGTGACACAAGTAGCGTGACGGTTAGGAGAAAGGTCACTGGGTTGGCGCGAGAGGCAAGTTCAAATGTACAGGAGCGCGGGACAGCAGAGAATGAGGATTGGGAACCGGGTCCTAAAGCCCGCCGGAGGCAAGGGGAGGAGCTAAGCGACTCAGCGTCGGAAGAGTCCAGAAAGGGCAATGCCCCAGTGGGCAGGAGGACCCAGAGGAGGAGAGAGCAGCGCAAGAGGTGGAGCAGGGCTAGGATATTAAACTGGTGTCGGGGGGAGGAGACTCAGATGGGACTTCGCCGATCTAGAGTGCAAGACGTAGTGCTGCACGCTGTGGCTTTGAAATGGATATTGGACTTTAATAAAGACTTTTGTACATTACAACAGCCTAGCGTTGGTCCTCTGTGAGCTGGGACCTAGAGGCAGCTCTGACACCAATGTTCTGCAGCAAAGTCAAATACCATCCAACTGGCAGGTTTGCAGCACCAAGAGATGTTTCCCTTTGTTTCCTCAGCTGTGTTCTGCAGCCCTGCCTTGGATAGCTCAGTTGGTTATAGCGTGGTGCTGATAACGCCAAGGTTGCAGGTTGGACAAGAGGATCCTCAAGATCCCTTCCAACTCTATGATTCTAGAGTTCAGATCCAAAGAATGTTCCATAGATAAAGGCTCAGAGGTTTGGGTAACATGGACAAACAAATCTAATTGTTTTCCATACAAGCAATAAGTGTCACAAGTAATTTATCTCCTTCTCACCTATTCATTTTGATTGATTGATTGATTGATTGATTGATTGATTGATTGATGATCAATTCTTTAATTTCTATAGTGCTCAATTTATTGGAAAAAAATCTCAAAGTGGTGTACAGAAAACTGAAGCAACAACAGTGGGAAAATAGGAACAGGAGAGACGATGTTTTACCCCAATTTTCTTAATGGGGCAAATGGGAAATAAGTACACCAGAAGCTTTTTCCATTCTGAAAACGAAAGCTCATTGCAGATTGATTCTGCGTGATCCCACGGTGTGTCCGTATGAAAACAGATGCAGGTGGTCCCAGCAAAATGGTGGTGTGTCCACACCTGCCCAGTGACGTGGGTGGCCATATACGCAGAAGTTGGTAATCCCCACATCCTTCTTTGTTCACCTGTGGCACATGCAGGGAGGAAAAGGCATGGATAACATCAACAAGGGGAGGGGTTTCAAAGGTGAATTAAATAACCATGCACATCCTTGTGGGTGACAGGATCTAGTATTGATCTAGATTGAAAGTGGCATGTGGAGGACAAGGCGAGACAATTTCGGATTGGGAAAAGCTACATTTGCATGTTCCGTGCCAGTTAGCGTGCACACAGCCTGTGTCTCACAGTCTAACCTACTTCACAGAGTTGTTGTAAGGATGAAATGAGATTTTCACCCTGACCCCTTCAAGGGTGCACAGGATACAATTGCAATACTAACACACACACATGCAGAAGCAGAAGGCAGTTTCCACTTTTGCATGTGCACACAGATAGCATGTTATCTGTCGACTGCACCAATTCTTCTTAGCACAATAGGTAAGCAAACAATTCTTCGAAGCAATATATATATATTTAGTAACAACACTACTTTTTGGAAAGGATCCTCTCCCCCGCCCATCCTGCCCCACAATTTTGCTCAATTCACGCCAGCCGCTACAGCCTAAAAGGAAACCAAAAGCAATCTAAATGTGCTTAGTTGTCTTTTCCATCTTTCCACCTTTTCCCTCTCTCATCGGGGCTGAAGGCTGTCCTTCCATTTATGGCAAGGTCAAGAGGAAAAACATGCCTCGCCGCCAGCAAGCCGAGCAAGGGCAAACCTTCAGCAAGTGGCCTGACCTGTCTCTAAATGCTGCACTTAAGATTGGAAGGGCGAGCTCAGGAAGATATGGGCGGGAGCTGTGGCAGTTAGGAAACTCACTCACAGCTCCTTCCAAGAGGAAATGGGCACAGATTCCAAGGATATTGTTTTGTGTTCCTAACTAATCACAGGGGCAGGGCAGTACATGAAGTCCAGCACTTTCCCATCGTTCAAAAGGCTCCAAAAGAAATTCATGAGAAAGAAAAAGGGAAAGCAGAGCTATTTGCAGGCTCCCCCGTTTCTCAAGCTCCATTAATACTAAAATGATGGGGGTTTTTCCTCCCTACCCTACTCTCCCAACAAGGTGAAATCAATTTCTTTCAGATCTGAACATTGCACTATTCCACTAATTCAGTAGAAGCCGCTACAGGTTTTGGCACAATAAAAAGTACATTGCTTGTTTATTCATTTGCAAATAATATATTGGAAGTTGCCTTTCCTCTAAACTTAGAAGTGTCAAACATTGTAACCTTTCCTTGTAGGGGAATTGCTCCAGTCCCTTGATCAGTTTGGTTGCCCTTTTCTGTACGTTTCCATCTCCACAGTAGTTAGATTATTAACATTCCCATTTACAGTGATTGTATAGTACTGATGTGACGAGACCATAGGAACCTCAGGATGGACTGTTTATATTCAGGTTCAGACTGAATGGAATCTGTGACAGCCAATGTTATTTCCAGCCCATTCCTAAGACTGGTGCCTATCCAAGTAAACAGGGTGATCCCAAGGGGGGGGATCAAGTTTGTGTGTCCTCTTCTCCTCCTGACTTCCCCTAGGATGGTGAATGCCAGGCCACAACTATGCAACATGAAAGCATCCCAAGAAATAGCAAGGAATGAGGCCAGGGAGTCTCTGACACCCATCTGCCAGATATCTATACCCTCTGAAACCAACCTGCCGTACTATTCATTTCGAAACAGCAGGAATCCTTTCTGATGAGATTTTGAGGTCTATGCTGGCACAGAACGGAAGATGGCAAGATCCCCAAAGACTTGCTCTACCGGGAGCTGGCTTTAGGCACTAGGCCTGTTGGAAGAGCAACTCCGCACTACAAAGATGTCTGAAAACGTGACATGAAGGCTGGCAACACCAGTGGGTGAGAGTCCCTTGCAGACAACTGCAATGCCTGGAGACAGATGGTCAGGTTGTGCATCTACAGCAGTGACCAGGCGAGGAATGACTGTTGGGAGGATCGCAGAGAAAGTAATATGCCATGGTGCATCTGCATCAGCACGATCGGACGCCTTCATTTGCCCCTGCTGCATCAAAACATGTCTCCCCCGCATTGGTCTCCACAGCCACAGCAGGCGCTGTAACTCTCCAATGTTTGCCTTCACCCCCAAGGGATCAGTCCTCCACTGTCTCCTGAAACAGACAGATGCCAACAACATTTTGAATGCAACTGAACTGAGTCAAAAGCAGGTTCTGATATTTTATTTACCAGTCAATTTATGCAAATAGCGGTTGGCATCATTGGTCCGCTTGCCTGAGCAATTTAACACCATGTAAGTATACTCATGGATGGTGCAGCAGTGTCCATGATTGGGGGCTTCTTGTTCTTCCACAGCATGGGAAGGACTGGAGTGTGAGAGGACATACAGTGGTACCTCCGTTCAACTTCCAAAACATTCGGAAACCAAGGCACATCTTCTGATTGGCTGCAGGAAGCTCCTGTAGCCAATCAGAAGCTGTAGAAGCCGCATTGGACATTCGGGTTCCAAAGATTGTTCACAAACAGGAATGCTAACTTCTGGGTTTGCGGCGTTCGGGAGCCAAAACTTTCAACTCGCAAAGTGTTCGAGATCCAAGGTATGACAGCTTTGCATGCAAAAGGCCCTGAGTTCAAACCCTGGCATTTTCACACATGACTGGAAAAGACCCTTGTCTGAAATGCTGAACAGCCACAAACAGTGTAAACCAGGAGTAGCCAAAGTGCTGCCTTCCAGATGTTGTGGACTACGTCCTTGAGCACTGGTTATTCTGCCTGGGCCTGGTGGGAGTTGTAGTTCACAACATCTGGCACTTCATTGGCTATCTCCAGTTTAGACAATATAGAGCTAAACTGGTTTAAGGCAGCTTCTTCTATCCTGTTAGAGAAGTTGCTGCTGTGGTTTCTGTGTGTGCATGTGCAGGTATTGCACTGTTGACACAATACACCACTGGCACGATGAGTTGCTTGTGCAAAGAATCTGGCAGATATAATGGACTCGGCTAGATTGGTAAAGAAAAAGTGTTTTATAAGTGTTGTATATGTGATATAACACTGTGACACCAGATGGTGCTGTGGAGTTGCATCTTTCCCTATCGGATTTGCCTGTATGAGTTGGCAGTGCGTTTCACTGAATCACTTCTTTGACGTGTCTAGATCTAGCCATATCTGAACTGGCCTGGTGCCAGGGAAAGAAGGAAGCAAGTTTGCCACCCCTCACCACATTGCTCTTCCAGGGACAGTGGAGCATACACAGAATATGGTGCAACTCCGTGACTGTGTATCAGAAACTTCTGGAATCTTCCACAGACAATCCTGCAATTGCAGCTCCCATGAAAACCCCATCCATTTCAAGGAGGGTTTTGCAGGGGGTGGCACTCCTTCTAGGTGGCCTTTGTCTTTTTAACAGGAAAGAAGAAATCCATAGCATAACAGGCGAATCTAAAGGCAAAGAGTGGGTGGAAGGGCACAGAGATCTCTCAAGGAAATATTTTGTCCAAAACAAAATGTTCAAAGCTTGCTGAAAATAGATGTCAGAGGCTCAAAGGGAAAGCGGATGGGTAAAGGTTTGGCGCAGACAGAGGAAGATCAAACAAATGACGACACCCCTGGGGAAAAGGGGGCACAAAAGTTTCTGGAATATTTTTTTTCCCTTAAGCCCCATTTCCTGTAAGAGCAAGAGAAGAGGACCAATTTGCTGCAGTTTGGCCTAAGCTTTGTTCCAAAGGAGACACTTCAGCCACTCTTGAATCCCAAGCCTTTGCGTTGTTCAAAGCAAAACGCATTGCCAGAACATTAATTTGCCTCTTAATTGCAGCCCTCTTGTTGCCATGAAAAATAATCATTCAGTCATATAGTTAATTCTTCTTCCACCCTCCCCCCACTTCCAGTCACACCCGGCCCCCTTCCATGGCATACATGATGAAAAGATTTGGGACTGTTTCTATTTAACTTACAGGAGATTGTTAACTTGTTAGCAGCTTTAATTAAAGACCCTTGCCCTGCAATAAGGTAACTGTCGCTGGTCTTGAGTGGGGACAAAAATTCCTTGGAATTTCTCCTTGTGATTAGTCTCTCTTGCTCTTTGTTATTGTTTGTGGTGTCTTGCGTTTTGCTCCCCACCCTTCTTTTATTTCTAACATATGTCTTGATTTGCTCATAATGCGCCAAATGCTCGCCCTCGCTGAGGCATCTTTTGTCTTATTTTGTATGGACTTCATAAAAAAAAGAATAATAAAAAGAATAATGTGTTTTATATTAAAAATTAAAGAGCCCCCCCAAAACAATAGCAGATGAGATGTGGCTGCAATTAATGGAACAATTAATGTCACTGAGCTATTACACTGCAGTTTCATGTTTGGGATGAGAGAGAGAGAGAAAGATTGGTGGGGATGAGCAGAAGAAAATGTTGAGGAAGCAAGATGTTGCATCGAGGAGGGATTAACAAGCCAGAGAAAGCCAGAGAAAATATTGTTATGAGTTTGTGGGTACCAACCCATGCTATCCCCTGGAACAACCGTGTGTTAAAATATGAGCCAGGATAGCTTCCTGTGTTCTGGTAATCACCTGGGTGATGGGCCATTAAGAGAACAAAGGAAAGGTGATGAGCCATTAAGAAAGCAAAGGAGAGGGAGCTCTGTGTGAGAGGCAAATGGGAACTCACAGATAGTGAGAAGGACAAAAACCAGAGTTTAGAGTTGAAAGTGTGTGTCATGTGACCTAGAACTAAAGCTGAAGGCTAGATAGCCAGAGAGGCAGAGCACAATGTTTGATTTCTGTCTAAATCCAAGGCTGCAGCTATGGGTGAAGCAAGGCTATCATGAGGTATTGATACTGTGAACCCCTCCATCACAGGATCTGCTATATATGTGTGTAAATAAGCCATATATCATAAAGACACCACAGTCTCCTCTCTGCCTCGTTTCCAAATGGAAACACAAAGCCTGGGTGAGTGCCTGGAAAACCAGGTATCTCACACCTCTTGGAGATTGGGGTGATGTGTAACACAATAGTGAGCAAGGTGAATGTTGTGTTTGCCATGAAACATAAGACACACCTAAACAAGAGGCCATTCCTTTGGGTCATACCTTCAGTGTGTGATGAGAGTAAGAACACTTCCCCATGGAGGGCTGATTGTTCTCCACTTGAAATCTCAGCACATATAGCTGGATTTAGTCATATTTATTGTGTGTGGACCTTCTCTACAGTGGCGGAGCTTCGTGCTCCGGTACCGGGGGCAGAGAGCAGGCAGGGGCGGGGCTGGCGGGCATCCTGGGGGCAGGGTGTGCCACAGGCAGGGGCAGGGCACCCAGTGCGGGGGGGCAGCTGTGATGGCACCCTGCAGATCGCGCTGCAGGGGGCAGTGCACTCCCCCCGCACTCCTCTTCCTCCGCCAGTGCTTCTTTATCCCCTGCCCACAGCAATTTTGTTGTTCTTAACTGTACCTCTTAGGTCATACTTTGCCAGCCTGGTACCATCTCAAGAAAAACATCTGGTCAGCACCAGGTTGGCAACATGAATAGCTCATTTTTCCATCGGAAATTGATGGGTTTCATACCTAGTCCTACTGAAAACCCTGCCCCCAATCTCCAAAATCCACTAGGCTTTAACTGAGGAGCCTCTCAGGATTCTGACCCCAGTTCCTGCCTAGAAATTCATTTCATTTCATGTGTTGGTGACCCTAATTGGCTGGAGGCAAGTGGTGGGTTTGAAGTGCAGACATATGGTTCACTTAATGCATATTAAAGCAACAGACTGAAAATTGCTATCTCAGCAGTGTCTCAAAGACCCTTCTAAGCAAAGAAATTGCCATTTATCCTAATTCTCCACTTAAATATTTCTGCTTTTCATCAGCAAAATATTGGCAGCAGGGTCCCTTTGAACTCTGAATGAGATAGACATGGGAAGTGTCAGTGTAGAATAAGGGAAGCCTGAAATAATAGGCATGATCCCAGTGATCTAAGATGGCTGGCTTCCCTTATTCTGCCTCCCCAATGCATAGTGAGCTTTGTTTTCCATTTTTTTATTAAAAAAAAATCTCATTGCAGATGTGAGCTGTCCTATGGTGAGCCTTAGCATGCAGGGACAACTATTCCACTTCTTAAGCAACATTTCAAGTTCCCAGGACCTCCTTGTTTCTATTTTTAAAATGAATTTTATTACTTGAAAGAAAATAAAAATGGTTTCAAATCCCATGAGCCGCGAAGTTAAGAAAAGGTTAAAACCGACTGTTCCTCCGTCCTTTATTGTAATCCATTAGGGGAGGGGAGGGGGTCTGTGACAATTTGACCTTTCAGGAAATTGAAGTATCTTTTCTGCCGACTCTTTCATTGCCCCAGAGAGTCATCGGTGATGAGATCAGGCCCAGAATAAGCAAGCAGAGAAGAGTTATGACTTTTCTTTCATAAAGGAGGATGGAGGCGAAAGCAAGCAGTGCAGTTGCTTGAAGAGCTATTCTTACCAGCATTCGCCGAATGTATTCTGATGCATCTGCTGGAGGCCGGTTTGATTCACTGAAATCAATACAGCAGCTCCACTAGTCAGCTGGCCAGGAGAGCATCTCGCTCAAAATAAATGTGGGGCTCTAGCTCACCCTAGCCAAAAGGAGAACACCTAGAAATGGAAGATATATAATTTTTATATCCAGTCATTCATTAGATACTGAGCATCTGCACGGGCCTTTTTTACTCTAGTTGCCCCACAAGCCTATGCCTGATCCGTTTATTAGTAATATTTTTATACCATTTAAAATACACAGTCCCTGAGCAGTTTATATAAGATAATGTGCTACGGATTGTTATCAGTGAGTTCCTTTATTTCTTCACTGATATTGTAGAATTGTTATGTGTTCTTTTTGGTCATCTTTTTTGTGTCGGTAGCACGTATACTTTGGGTCTCCCTGCCGGTTAAAATCGAACAGTCTCTTTCTGGCACCTGCCAAAAACATTCTTGCTTAGACAAGCCTGCCCAGCTGAGGTAATTTTAATCTGTTTGGGTATTTTAACTTTTAAAGTAGGGTTGTGAATTTTTCCTGATTTTCTTGTCTTATCTTTTTGCAAGCCAGTTTGGAGGTTTTTACAATCAAGTGGCGTATAAATTTTATGAGATAAATAAACAAATCTTGTTTATTTAACATGAGGGTTGTTGTTTTTTAGCTTAACTTGTTTTTTTTTAAAAAAAATTAAAACTTTATTTCAAAATTAAATAAATTGGAACTCTGCGGAAAGAAATGGAAAACATATTTAAAAAGAAGTTCTGCAGAATGCTGATACGTTTTATCTAAGTTATCTATGTTCATTAATTTCAATGGGTTGACTCTGAGTAATACTTAGTTGAATCCTGCCCAGTGAGTAATATTCACCTAATGAACTCCATCAGCAGAAGCCCAATGTAATGGCTTCCACGTGTTCAGTTGGGCTTCTCCCCAGTCTCCCTATGTGCCCCAACACCACCACAATTCTCTCAGAGTGGGGAGGTCAGGAGAACCCCCAGAACAACACGTGAGAGGAAGGGGAGGGGTGATCTGTCTGGCAAGCCAATATGATTCCACAAATGTAAAGTTTGTAAGAGCATTGACAGTGAATTCTACTCGTTGTTTTTCATCCTCTGTTCCCCATCTGTAAAAGTGCATAATAAGCATCTACCTCACAGGGTGAAGAAAACAGATGTCGTTAAGCATTTTGCAGATTAAAAAAAAACACCTTTTATTGAATTTCTGTTATTAGCTATATCTACTGAGGTGGTTTGACTACAGTATTTTAGTCAATAATATGCTCATGTTTTAATAAATACATTTGTGAGGGATATAAAGAATTATTCATACTCAGTTTTGTTCTACATGAAACTGTAAGCTTCTAAAAAGCTCTGGGTTTAGTTGTGCCCAGTTCTCTGGAAACCTCCATGCAGATCTGACATTAAGAACAAAGGTGGGTCAAACCAATTGTTTTATGCTAAAGTTAGCATCCGGAGAATAACCCTAGAAAGTATGTTGACTCAGAGACTACCTCTGAGTCACAGTGTTTCCTCTGTTTTCCCTTAGCTCCCAAAGGGTAGTAATTTACTGCTGGCTGTATATGCTGCAATAATTACACTTTTAGCATATTAAGTCACATGCAGTACAGGGATGAAAACGACCAGGCCCAGAGTACTCACACCATGTCCAGTAGTGGTACAGAATAACAACTGGAGAGAAATCCGATCTGGCTGTATACCTAGGTGATTTGCAGATTCTGAAACAATATGCAAACTGAAATGCAGCTATCCTCCCATGTTCACATAGAACGTCCCTATTTTCATTGGATAAATACTGGAGGGGACATTTGTATTTTCATTGCAGAAATGTTGGAGGTTATGGGATTACAATTAGTTTCTGGGCCCAATTTCATATACAGTAGTACCTCAGGTTAAGAACTTAATTCATTCTGGAGGTCCGTTCTTAACCTGAAACTGTTCTTAACCTGAAGCACCACTTTAGCTAATGGGGCCTCCCACTGCTGCCGCACCGCTGGAGAACAATTTCTGTTCTCATCCTGAAGCAAAGTTCTTAACCCGAGGTACTATTTCTGGGTTAGCGGAGTCTGTAACCTGAAGCATCTGTAACCTGAAGCGTATGTAACCGAGGTACCACTGTACAAGGGTTATGACTCATATGGTTAGAGCAGTGTTTCCCAACCTTGTGCCTCCAGCTGTTTTTGAACTACAACTCCCATCATTCTGACTAGCAAGACCAGTGGCAAGGGATGATGGGAATTGTAGTCCAAAAACAGCTGGAGGCACAAGGTTGGGAAACACTGGGTTAGAGTTCAGGATACCTGAAGGACCATCTGCTCTCCCATGAATCCACCATTGTCAATGGAAGCCACTAAGACACCAAAATCATCAATGGAAGACTTCATGTGTGTCTGACCAGCAAATGGCATGTGCTTGTTGGGCTTCAGAGAGGTGACCTTATCTGTGGTTGTGCTAAAACTTGTCTATGGTTGCATTAGAACATCTCCTGCTTCTGGGAGATCAGCCTCATGCCTTCTCTGTCAACTTTCTTTAACAATAATAATAATAAATGTTTATGTTCAGAAAAACTCTTGGTCTGTAAGAAGTGTGGGCAACCCTCAATTTTTGTGGGTGGGTTGGAGTTATAAATGAGTTGGAGCTTGGAATTGTTATTGAGGAAATGGTTTTAACTCTGGCATTTCCTAGGATAGCTTGAACTGTTGGCTGCTGGTGCTAAGGATTTATCTGTTGCCCTGTACTTACGTTGGTATTTTACTGTTTTACAAATGCTGTTGTCACTGTGGACCTTTGGTTTTTTTTGGAAAGGCAGGGGCTAAACCTTTTAAACAGGCTAATTAACAAGACTATCTTAATCACAGCAGAGAAACATAAAGGTGTTTTGTTCAATGGCAGATAATCTAAACAGGTGGGGGGGGTTAGACAATGCATAACTGGAGATAGCTTCATAAATGCACATATCACGCTAATGTTTGTGAGGTTGGTTGAATATATAAAATGCTCTTTCTTCTTGCAACTACATTGATGAAGAACCTATTTTTGGTAGGCTGCCTCCAGTGAAATGGCAGCTATGCTGGTGGAAACAGGGCACCTGTGTGTGTAGCATGGAGCCCAAAACAGAGAAAAATAGTTACAGTATATATTTCCAAATATCTGTCCTGAAAGGCAGAAACCACTTCTTTGTTCTTATGAAATATTTCCTTCAGAAAGAATAAATGGTTTTTACAAGAAACAGGCCACTGAGTTCATTCAAATTAAATGTAATTGACTTTACCCCCCGCCCTTCTGAATACATTTTAAACAAAAGCTTTGGGTTCTTTTTAAAATTAGCATTCCTTGAATTCAGTGGGGAAAATCTTGACCAACGTAAAGAATTGGCAAAGAATATCATCATATAAACTACAGGATGAAATGCCATCCTTAGTGAGAAGACTAATTTTCTCATCTTCATTTATGCTGCTTTACCGTTGCCGTTATGAATTTAGGGCTTCGTAGCCTGCATTTTAAGAAAGTTTTTGCAAGCCTACAGTTTAGGGCCAAGCCAGATATGAAATTGGGAGAACTACAGCTGACTCGCCTATGTAAAATCATTTGGGGTAAGGGGATAAATTGAATTGGGGCAGGATACTGCAGAAGAGGATTAACCTTGCCCTCCTTGCCATTTACCCAATTTTAGTCAACACACAGAGAGAACTTCTAGGCACTGTATGCCACCTGTTATTAAAATTATTATTATTACCTGTTTGATCCCTAATTTCCCTGTCTTCCATTTTGGCTCCATCAGAATATCTTGTATAAGTATTCTGTTCTTCCCCATTTATTCCAACCCCTTTCTCCCCTCAAGAGATTAAAATGCATGGAAGGCACACATTGGAAGCTACCTTAGACCTTTGGTCCATCTTCCTCAGTATCACCTACAATGACTGGCAGTGCTTCTCCAGGGTTACAGGCAGAAGTCTCTCCCAGTCCCAGATGGAGATGCTAGGAATTGAATCTGGGTCCTTCTGCATGCACAGCAGATGTTCTGCCACTGAGCTTCAGCTTCTCTAAAATTATGGATGGTCTCACTCTGGTTTTCTTCAGTATACCTGAAGGAGTATCTTCAGCCCATCGTTCAGCCCAGACACTGAGGTCCAGTGCTGAGGGCCTTCTGGTAGTTCCCTCACTGCGAGAAGTGAAGCTACAGGGAACGAGGCGCCTGCCCTGTGGAACGCCCTCCCATCAGATGTCAAGGAAATAAACAACTCTCTGACTTTTAGAAGACGTCTGAAGGCAGCCCTGTCTAGGGAAGTTTTTAATGTTTGATGTTTTATTGTGTTTTTAATATTCTGTTGGTAGCCGCCCAGAGTGGGTGGGGTATAAATAAATTATTATTATTATTATTATTATTATTATTATTATTATTATTATTAATGATTTATGTCATTTATACACTGCAGAGAAAAACAGGTGCCATGTGTATGGGAATTTCACCACCTTACAAATGTGTGACCCAATTCTGAGTTGACTCTGTGCCAACAATACATGGCAGCTGAGGAAGCACTGCATTGATTGGAGTACCTGTGTTGAGGCAGTATCCAGGAAACATCCAGCGGGTATAATGGGGTAGTGGGCAACCCTCCAAAAATATTTCCTGCTGCCCCTTTGTTTACCTCACACAACTGACCAGAAAGGTGACAGAGCTTCATGAATCACTGCAAATTAATTGTCAGATAATCACAGTAGATTAATGTTGGAGTTTGTATTAAAAAGAATGAAAGGGTGCAGGTGGTGCTAAGTTTTTTTTATATAAAAAGAAAGTCTTCTCCATTTCTCTCCCAGTTTCCTAGTCCAGCAAGCTTGAGTCAATGAAGGTAGCTGCCTGTGAGGAAGGGAACTCTCCAGCCACCAGGCCAGAAGCTGGACACACACCCCAAAACCATCTGGCCAGAGAAATGGGTATTTTGCAGTGCCCATGATATTTTTTTCCCCATTTACAAATGTGCCCCCCAGGCAGGTAGAGGACTCCTGTTCAATATACAGTACACACAATCGAGAAGAAACATGAAGCCCATCAATTTAAGTGCTTAACAGTACTTAAATTTGGCTGGTCCATGCCCCTTATTTGTAACAGATTTTAATCTTTCAACAGTATTTTATCCCTGTTGCCATAGCCAGAAAAAAAGTTACTATTTGTCTCTTGTACTACTTTGTTATGCCTTGTTTTCTATCCAGCAGATCTCCCAGGCATGCCTGTGTACTTTATGCTGATGAGGATAAATGACTGCTACTTTTTCTCTTGTTAATATTCGTCAGTCAACAACATCCTTATACATTGTAAAGGGGTTCCCAAATGTATCTTAATTGAAGTGATATATTAATGACAAAATGCAAGAGGCAAATTTATGTTCCACTCTGTATAATAAACTTTAGACAAATCTTGCAACTTAAAGGAAAAGGGTGGGTAGGAGACTGTTAAGTTCATATTATCTTGATTTGAACACTAGAGAAACTGAAGCAGAAAATGTTGGTCATTTGAAATAATTAAAAGGGCTTAAAAGTTAGTGGGAAATGGATAGCAGCAAAGTCTTCTCTCTCTTCTGAACCCCATTTTTTATCATGAATGACACATTCCACCACCCAAAATAGCAAATTATATGTGAACACGAAGAAATAATTGGGGATAGGTCCAAATGGATGCCATGGATTTGAAAGGGAGAGACCTAATTTTAACACCGAAAAGGAATTACAGACTGTCTTTCTTTTTATAACCCTTTCCCAGGGTCCTGCACTTCCTCATTTGAGACTTGGATGGGAACCAGAAAACAAATACTGAAACACCCTGAGAAATGGGTGGTGCATGCAGTATTTTCCACCAGGCTGACAAAATGGTATCTTGCGTCGATATCTTTCAGCTTGGTCCATAGGATTACGGTGCTTCCAGTGATAACCACACACACACAAAAAGTTATTTTCATTAACACTATGCAAGTGCCATATTAGTAGTGTGGTCATTATGTAATCCTTTCCCATTAACCATTCCCATTGCAAGCTTCTCAAACTGTCTGCTTCCTTGTCTTGGTCTTCGTGGCTGCAAACTCCTGAGAAGGCACCTTATCTTGTCTCCAGTCCAGCTGTTATCTCCATCTGTCAATTAAATGAATGAAAAGGGAAATGGGAAGGGCCGGCCCTGTCATTAGGCATATTTCCCTTCGTTTCTGGTAGCCAAATATCTTGGGTTAGCCCTGAATACAGGCCATCTCCAGTTTAAAGAAAGAGCCATTAACTCCCCACCCCCATGTCACTCGGTTAAGGGCATTAAAAGAGTATTAGAGGATAAGGCTAGTATAGTTAGTTTTTAACTGATTTTATAAATAATAATAATAATAATAATAATAATAATAATAATAATAGTAATAATAATAATTTATATCCCGCCCATCTGGCTAAGTTTCTCCAGCCACTCTGGGCAGCTTTCAACAGAATATTAAAATACAATATTCTATTAAACATTAAAAGCTTCCCTAAACATTTCTTAATCTTACTGTAAACTGCTTAGAGATTATGGCAATTAACTGGTTACTACTACTACTACTACTACTACTACTACTACTACTAATAATAATAATAAGTATAATTTATTTATACCCCACGCATCTAACTGGTTGTCCCAACCACCTTGGGCAGCTTCCAACAGATATAAAAACATAATTAAACATCAAACGTTAAAAACTTCCCTGTATAGGGCTGCCTTCAGTTGTCTGCTAAAGGTTGGATAACTACTTATCTCACTGATATTTGATGGCAGGGTGTTCCACAGGGTGGGTGCCGCTACCAAGAAGGCCCTCTGCCTGGTTCCCTGTAACCTCACTTCTCACAATTAGGGAGCCGCCAGAAGGCCCTTGGAGCTAGATCTCATTGTCCGGGCTGAAATATGTGGGTGGAGACGCCCCGTCAGGTACACAGAGCTGAGGCTGTTTTGCTTTTGAAGGTCAGCACCAACACTTTGAATTGTGCTCTGGAACATACTGGGAGCCGATGTAGATCTTTCAGGACTGGTGTTATATGGTCTTGACGGCCACTCCCAGTCATCAGCCTGGCAGTTGCATTCTGGATTAGTTGTAGCTTCTGAATCACGTTCAAAGGTTGTGGGAGTCATAAAGCCATGGCAGAGGTTTGTAAATACTGCAGGGTACCTCCGGACCTCGTGACCAGCACTCTGAGCTTTACAATGTATTGGAATGTAATGACCTTATATGGCAATGGGGGCAATAAAAGCTTGACCGGATGAGGTAACATGAGATTGGCAAACGGCCATGCGGCTGGACAGAACAAAGGAGAATAAATCGGAGAAGGGCAGACAGAGGGGCTGCTCTCTCTTATTATGGAAATACTGCTGGCTTTATGTGTCTTTATTTTATGCTAAACAAATGCCACTTGTGACGGCTGGCTCCGACAAAAGGTAGCCCCATGTAGAGTGCATTGCAGTGGTCCAAGCAGAGCAGAACAAAATTGGAATAAATAAAATCAATAGCTTCTTACCATAAGGGCTCTGCTCTACCTCTTCCATGTGAGAAAACATGGCTCTGTGTCCCAGTTGCTGGGAGTCACAGGTAGAGAGAATGTAAATCCTTGCCAGCTTCCCATAAGCATCTGGTTGATTTCGCTAACTGAAGGATCAAGTAAATGTTGCATCCTTACAGGAACAGCTATCATTTTCATTTCAAGGACAAAAATGCTTCAGGCTGATACTTGGCTGGGCATTCATTCTTCGTCCTACGCAGCAGGAAATGATGTTGATTTGATCTTGCCTGAATTTTTCAAGATTGTGATATTTAGTGGACTTGTTTATATTCCATAAAGTGCTTTGAATGCTTTTGATTTATCAGAAAACACATGTTGAAGCTTGTCTGATGTGTACATGGACTTTCCAGGTGGTGTGTCATCCATGAACTGATCAGCAATAGAAGCTGCATGCACAACATACATTTAAAACATATTTAAACCATACACACCCCAAATAAATCTGTAGTTTACTCCCCACAGAGTTACAGTTTTCAGTACCACTAATAAAATTTGCTGTTGGCATCCATCTGTCTCGAGAGACAATGGAGTGCTCCTCCAGGGATGAAGTCAAACTGCTGGAGGATCACTGTGGCTGCAGAGACTGGTAACTCACAACTGCTGCTCCCATGTTATTTTTGCTGCACTGCCAGCACTGAAATGACCTTCCGCAGCCTGGGCAGTGTGTATGGAGGGCCAAGATGGCAAGACAACAAGACCCCCTTCTTGGCCTTGCTGATATGGTCCAAAGGAAAGCAGAGCAATATATTTGACACCAGCTTGGCTGCAGGAGTTGCTAGAAGGCACCATCCAATCATCCCAAAGATGTCCCACAAGGGAGCAAGTACAGATTTTTCTTCAGGATTTACTACCAAAGCCTTTCTCACAAATGAGTTTAGTTGCAAGGCAGCAGAAACCTCTTAGATTAGAGTTTTCCTTCTCCTAGGTGGGCTACTTTCCCAGGTTGACAAACCCCATCTGCTCCTCACTTCCCTCTACAGCATGAGCAGAAACCGCCTTGTTGACCATTGGACCCACTATTGGTCTCGTCTGCTCAATCTGCCAGAGCCTGTCTTTGCATGTGGGGTCCCTAACTCACTGAGGGTTTGAGACCCATTGGCTATCCATTGGGAGCCAGTGTGGTGGTGTGGTTAAGAGTGGTAGACTTGTAATCTGGTGAACAGGGTTCACGTCCCCGCTCCTCCACACACAGCTGCTGGGTGACCTTGGGCTAGTCACACTTCTCTGAAGTCTCTCAGCCTCACTCACCTCACAGAGTGTTTGTTGTGGGGGAGGAGGGAAAGGAGATGGTTAACCACTTTGAGGCTCCTTAGGGTAGTGATAAAGTGGAATATCAAATCCAAACTCTTCTTATCCTCACCTGGTTTAGCCAGGCAGTCAAAGCCATTTCCTGGGGTGTGGAACTAATAAACTAGTTCCCAGGATTCTTGGGAGGCAATATGTGCTTTAAATGTGAGGGGTATACACAGCCCCAGACATGCAAGATTGCTGCAACAAGTGCTTTCAGACCCAAACATGGGACCAGAATGTTTGACTTTTTACATTTAAAATATTTAAATGCTCCGGCTTGCGTCAGCATAGACTTAATCCGGCTGGCAGCGAAAAAGAGGTGCCAGTGTTCTGTTCCAATGAGTACTGTCACAAAAAAAGCTCTGGACTTAACTGTGAGCCTCTTTTGATCAATTTAAATAAATCGCCATTGTTGACTATGGTCCAGTCTGGCTTTCAAAAGCCACTGAGAACTCTTACTGCAGAATGTGCGCATTTTAATAAACTTAATATACTTATATTTTGCAAGCTAAATCTGTAATGAAATATATTTAAGCTTGCACAGAGAGCATGTGTGTTTGGGTCAAGCAAGAATGCCAATCAAACTAATTCTTTCTCAGCAGCGTATCACCATGATAAAGATGCAGGATATTTGTAACTGTGGGAAATGTAACCTTTAGGTGACATCTTATTTTAGATAATAGTTGTTGATGTCTCTTCCCTGACCTACTTACCAAAGCTTTGTAGAGCAATAGGAAGCCAGCAATCCATGCAGAAGGCACAAGGCATGTCCAGGGCCCATCCTGTATCCTAAAAATACAGCCCAATTCCTGCCAGGGCTATTTTGGTAGCAGACGATGAACTACTTCCTTAAGATGAAACGGCTCTATTGCTGGGACTCTGAGCACAAACAGGATCTTGGCATATGGAAATCAATCAGACAATTTAGGCTGCTCGGAGCTCATGTTAGACACAGACACAAACACATACAAGCAATCTGTTTACCTTAGGTGTTCGTGAGAGGTTTAAAAAGCGAGAAATTCCCCTTGATTTCTGAAGATTTTGTTTTGTCACTACCATTAGCAGTTAGAACATCCTTCACCAGTTGCCAGATATTTTGGATCTCATCAGCCCCAGCCAGCCCAGCTGTCTACTTGATCCCATTAGGAGGTGGTACCTCTCTGAATGCCCCACTTAAACACAGGGGGAGAAAAGGTGGGTCCCAAGGTGTTCATGTAGCTTGGCTGCTACACCATGTTTGCTTTGCATCCTGGATAAATCCATGGATCGGGGCATTGCTATGTAGAGATGGTTTTAAATTTATGTGCTAACTGGGAAATTATATCATTCCATTTCCGTGTATCCTTCAGTTTAACAAGGTGGCATCTAACCAAGTTGCCTCTGAGCTAACACATGCTGCAACCCCTCCTCCATTGGAGCGATCTTCATCCCTCATGAGTCAACAGTCATACTTTACACCCTTTCTCCCACCCCCTTGTAGAAGAAGAAGAAGAAGAGTTTGGATTTGATATCCCGCCTTTCACTCCCTTTAAGGAGTCTCAAAGCGGCTAACATTCTCCTTTCCCTTCCTCCCCCACAACAAACACTCTGTGAGGTGAATGGGGCTGAGAGACTTCAAAGAAGTGTGACTGGCCCAAGGTCACCCAGAAGCTGCATGTGGAGGAGCGGAGACGCGAACCCGGTTCCCCAGATTACGAGACTACCGCTCTTAACCACTACACCACACTGGCTCTCTATGTTGTAGCAGAAAAGAAGCTGGAAAGTTGATTTCTGTGATCGGGTGATCAAAGTTGCTTTTCCGCCTATATTTTTCCCTACATATAAATACAAAATTGTGTTATAAATTTGCAGTGTAGGTTGTATGCCAAGACCCTTCTAATTCCTGGATCCTGTAAGTGTTAAATCTTAGCAAGGATTCAAATGGTTGAAATAGCCAGGCAAGGCTCTTGGTAATGGCCCTCTAAGTATGGGCTGTTAAGGTAACAAAGAAAGTGACTCTGTGCCAGATGACAAATGGGTGGGTGCTCCTCCCTCACCTTGCTAGTAGTTAGAAAGACAAAGCATAAGCTAAGAGTTGTGGAGCTATGTGAGGTGGAAGCAGGCTGGGAAGCCAAAGAGACAGAGCAATGCTTGATCTCTGCTTGAACCCAGGGCTGTGGGGTGCTAATGCTGTGAACCTTTCCATCATAGGCTCAGGTTGTATATATGTATATAAACCCTATATTATAAAGACACCCAGTGCTTTTTTCCCCTAAAAAATGTTTAGGGGTACTCTCATTTTCCTACTCATATTGGAAAACTACCCCTCAATGAGGCCAGACTTAGATTGACAAAATGTTTAGGGGTATGCGTACCCCTGCATCCTCCCCCCCCCCCCCCGGGGAAAAAACACACTGAAGACACCTCGGCCTCTGCTGCACCTCATCCCAAAGAAAACACAAACCTTGGGTAAGCACCTGGAACTCATGGAATCTTGCAGTGTTCAGAGACTGGGGTGCTGTGCAACAACAGAAAAGAAAATATCCCTATGATTTTGTTCAGTGTGGTTCCTAAACTTTTCCTCTTAAACGCATCTACTAATGGCATCATTTAGGGAAGAAGAAGAAGAAGAAGAGGAGGAGGAGGAGGAGGAGGAGGAGGAGGAGGAGGAGGAGGAGGAGGAGGAGTAGTTTGGATTTGATATCCCGCCTTTCACTCCCCTTCAGGAGTCTCAAAGCGGCCTTCCTCCCCCACAACAAACACTCTGTGAGGTGAGTGAGGCTGAGAGACTTCAAAGAAGTGTGACTGGCCCAAGGTCACCCAGCAGCTGCATGTGGAGGAGCGGAGACGCAAACCCGGTTACCCAGATTACGAGACTACCACTCTTAACCACTACACCACACTGGCTAGAGATGCTGGAAACTAGACTGGGAGTATCTGCAAGCCTTCCATATTAGGCAGCCCCCATACACAAGATTTCTTTAATGGCAGTCACATTTCATAGATACTTTCAGCTTCAGTGTGAGCCTTTTTGAGATACAAAATCAACCATTGTAGACATATATGTATCACTATGTCCTGAAACATTTATTTTGGTGACATTTTGAACTGAAAGGAGGATGGTTGGAGGGGTGAGCTGCCTCTTGCAAATAATGACAGCCTACTGCCAATTGGTGGGAGGAGGAGATGGGGTTGGTATTGTCTCCCTATCTTCCTTCTGTAGACAGTGGAGAACTTGGTCTGCTGGGCTGTTATTTGCAATCTCTGTATCAGGTCAGAATTTGTGAGGGGGACGAGACCTGAAATAACCCACCATCCTCATGACCTTATGATTAAGCGCCCTCTTGCTCATCTCAAAGCCCTAGTCAGCAACTAGCTTTCTTGGAAGGCCACACTGCGTCGGAAATGAAGAGCAGATGACCAGCCTTCCCTGCAGAGTGAATTGCTAGCAACTATTTTATTACATTTATACCCCATCTTTCTTCCATCATGGTACCCGAGGTGGCATAACAGATGATCACCTATCTAGACACTGACCAGATCCAGCCCAGCTTAGCATAGTGGTGGCATCATGTGACTTCTGAAAATATGTAATATGCAAAGTTTTATATAGACATTCCGGCAGCTCTAATTAACCCCAGTTGAATTTTTTTTGTAAGTAACAGAGGTGGTTCACACTTATTGTTTCCTTGCATTTATTTAGCCCGTCTTTACTTCCTAGTTTCAGCAAAGGCAGGAAGCGTAAGCAACAAAATCCCACAAGAGAAGCTATTCCCAGATCACACTGCTGCTGACCCAAGTGAGAATCAGGAAGTCTTGCTGTTTCAATCCCCATGTGATTTCAAACAAACCTTTGTACCTTTCAACTCAAGCACACTTGCCTTAACTTTATGGTTAACAATCCCAAGGTAGGCCACCACGTTTCATGACTGTGAAACCATGACATCTCTAAAATGTCGTGCATCACTCCCACCCAATGGGGTGCAGAACAGAAGCCATGGCAAGGAAGAACCAAAGCACAGTGGTACCTCAGGTTAAGAACTTAATTCGTTCTGGAGGTCCGTTCTTAACCTGAAACTGTTCTTAACTTGAAGCACCACTTTAGCTAACGGGGCCTCCTGCAGCTGCCGCCACCGTGCAATTTCTGTTCTCATCCTGAAGCAAAGTTCTTAACCCGAGGTACTATTTCTAGGTTAGTGGAGTCTGTAACCTGAAGCGTCTGTAATCTGAAGCATCTGTAACCCAAGGTACCACTGTAATTGCATGATGCATTATGACTATCGATTGCTTTTACTTGCTGAGTGATTAAACCCAAATATAACAGCCTGAACCTTCTGTCCAAAGGTAGTTACAAGCTTAGAGGAACCGATTAATAATGTTTCTTAATGCTTTACCTTTGGGGGGGGGGAGCCATTGCATTGTGGTTTATCTTTAGCCTGCACCAACTTTTGAGTATATCCCTGTTTTCATGAACAATATTTTTCTTTCTGGAGGACAGTAAAGGGTGCTTCCTCCAGGTCCTAGTGCACTTCTGATGTTAACCCCTGGTCAACCATGCCTTAAAAAAAGTATCTTCTTACTTAAGGTGTTGTTCCATAAATCCTATGCTTTAGTTTTGTGGCTATTTCCCAGCCCTTCCTCCTCCAGATGGACCTTTCCATTTCTAGATGGGGGATATATTCATGCAGCTCCCATGTCAATTCTAGTTTGCGCTTAGACACATAAAGACTTTGTCCCCAAGTAAGATCTAAGCTGAAAATGCCAGCATATTTCCAAGGGCATTGCCCAATGGCACACTTCTTCCTATAATAAACCACCACTTTCTGGGCTCATCCACACTTATGTTTTCCCACCACTCCCCACCCTTAAAAACACACAGTTTAGTGCTGAATTGGATCCAATAGAAATTAGGTTTTCCATGGAGTGCTGTGTGTTCCAATTTAGTGCTAAGGAGTGAGTTTTCTGGTGGAGTGCAAAGGTAATATAATAATAAATTATTATTTATTATTTATACCCCACTCATTTGGCTGAGTTTCCCCAGCCACTCTGGGCGGCTTCCAATCAATTGTTAAAAACAATACAGCATTAAATATTAAAAACTTCCCTAAACAGGGCTGCCTTCAGATGTCTTTTAAAAAGAAGATAGCTGCTTATTTCCTTCACATCTGGGAGGGCGTTCCACAGGGCGGGTGCCACTACCAAGGAGGCCCTCTGTCTGGTTCCCTGTAACCTCACTTCTCGCAATGAGGGAACCGCCAGAAGGCCCTCAGTGCTGGATCTCAGTGTCCGGGCTGAACGATGGGGGTGGAGACGTTCCTTCAGGTATACAGGGTTGAGGCTGTTTAGGGCTTTAAAGGTCAGCACCAACACTTTGAATTGTGCTCGGAAACGTACTGGGAGCCAATGCAGACCTCTCAGGACCGGTGTTATGTGGTCCCGGCGGCCACTCCCAGTCACCAGTCTAGCTGCCACATTCTGGATTAATTGCAGTTTCCGGGTCACCTTCAAAGGTAGCCCCATGTAGAGCACATTGCAGTAGTCCAAGTGGGAGATAACTAGAGCATGCTAGGTAAAACTGCTAGAAAGCACAGGACAGGCGGAAAAGCCCTCGAATTCTTGCTTTCTAAGCATGGCACAAGCAGAAGTGTGGACGAGCCTTTTAGCACCAACTTGAGACCTAAATCCACTCTTCTGGCTTTTGGGTGCTGCCTCTCCTTCCCATTCTCTCCTGTGGTGCTACTAGCATGTATTATTTATTCTAAAGGTTTGATCCCTGCCTTTCTAATACATATGTATGACTCAAGGTATCTTAGCATAATTAAAATTTCAACAGCAAAATACAAAGACAATAAAAACAGGACAGGCAAGGCAGATGAAATATCCTGGTTTGCCTGCAGAGTTATTTACACATCTCCTCATTCATCCATCCCACACTTTTCACTACTGTCACTTTCCAAACAGCAAAAAGTCCAGGGTGTGTGGGGTTTTTAAAGCGAAAGTGAATTTGTTTCACAAGGCAACAGAGCACTTTAATCCAACCTAAATGGGCCAAACAAAAGTTCCCATGTGCACTGGCATCCTTCCTGCAAACTACTGACTGTTTGGAGGCATCCTGGTGCATGAGAAAACATGTGTCTGAAAGCCTCTCCCCAATTGATGCCATCTTGAGTTTCTGCTCAGGCAGCTTCAACTTTGCCTGCTGTTGAGAATTTGACAATGCTTCAGACAGTCTGCTCAGATCCTGAATGCAGTAATAGTTCACAAGACTGGGACCAATGGCCAAAGCACAGCTTTAGAAAATGAAAGGAGCAAGCATTTCCCAACTGAAGGATGCAAGAGAGAGCATTGGTATTATCTGTTCCCCTAGTGAGTATGTGACCAAATCAGCTGAGGCACATGGCCAGCTTCTTTTTATATAATGCATATTTATTTGACCTCCGGTCAGTTTCAAAATCTGGGTTGGAACAAATGTAGCAATATTACAACCCCCTATAAACATTAACTAAGATATAGAGGGGTTTAAGATGAGCTAGCTGGCTAAGGGATGTTAGTTATATTCTGCAGAGCTTGGGAGCAAGAAAGAGTTCAATGACATCTCAGTGCTTGCAAAATGTGATGACAACAATCCAGTTTTATCATATCTCCCTGATCACAAGAGCATTTGTATTCAGAGATATTAGGGTTGCTGCAACAGGATCCCTGATCTGGACCTTGTGCAGAAATGAATGAGCTCCCCATCACAAGAATTAGTTTCACAGCTTTACTGCAAGCAATCTTAAAACTAGTTAAAATTAGTGTTATATATACTGTACAAAGTAACACCTTGCTCTTAAACAAGCTGGCAAGCAAGTCTTATTTTTAGTACTTAATACAATTCTCTCTGGTCCCAGAGAGCGAGAGATCCTAAGCAATTTGCTTGTATCATCATTATGAAGCTTCTACTACTGCTGCTGCCTCCATTGGCAGACTTAGAAGCTGAGTTCTCAGGTTTCACATTCCTGCTGTGAGAGCTGCTCAGGTTTCCAGGTTTCAATTAGCCTACACACTGAAACAGAAAAACACCAGCCTTCCGCATTCACCTAGAGTGAAACCTCTCTGCTCAATGCAAACTACTCTTTGCAAATGCATTTAAAAGACATAAGTTTTTCAGTCTTCAGTGCAGGCAAACATTACATTTTATACATATTAAACTTAAATATTTGGTAAGATGTAGGCACAAGTCAGCAATGAAAGCTTACTTCCATTCTATTGCATAGGAATAATGGGCAAATTCTAGTTCTGAAGAAAGGTAAAGGTTTTGATTTATTACAAAATAGAATGCAGAATAGATGCAAGCATATATGGATAGTCCACACCAACAAACCTTGACCTGGGCTGTCATCTATGAGCTATGGGCTAATTCTGACAATGAGAAAGGAGGAGGAGAGACTTCAGTGGGGGGAAACTACTGTTGCCATTTGTAATGCCAAAGTGACAGCTCCTGGACATGCTGTATTTTTTTAGCCTTGACTTCTTAAATTATAATGTGTGTGGATTGTCTGATGTCTGACAGGTGCCTAGAATCCTAGCTCTATTGAAAAACTGCTCTTTGAGGCATCACTGCGGAACAGAAAGTTTTCCTTTTTCACAAATCAGAGTTAAGATGGGACGTACAAAATCCTGTTATGTAAGCCAGACTTGAATTCTTGTTCTCAGGCATCTTTCAAAGCCCTATGGCTTGAGTTGCAGAAGCAGCTGCTGATACCTCTTGAAATCAGCGAATACAGCAGAATACATCAAAAAGCTAAGCAGCTGTTCCTAAGTATACAGTAGCATGGCTTGTTGTATGGCTAAGTAGAAAAAAATGTGACTCTATTGCATTGCATTGGGGCTTTTTCCCTCACTGCACTATTATTACAATAAGCTGGAAAGGTAGGATACTCCCTTATCCATAGCATCAGGGAGCTCAATTCCACTTGCTGGGCCCTTATCCATGTCTTTTTCTCCAGTTAAGATCACGAGTGCTTCTCAGACATTCTAAATGAAGGTTATACAAGGTAACAGCAAGGAACAGAATACAGAATCATCCAGCGACATCATGCTAAAGAATGATGCTTCAGTCATGCCCATCCATCAACTTTTCCTTTCTCGGTAATGTGTGAAGTTTTTGTTCACCCATCAGCTTCACAAAACAGTAAACAATAATAATATATAATAATAATAATTTATTATTTATACTCCGCCCATCCGGCTGGGTTTCCCCAGCTACTCTGGGCAGCTCCCAGCAGATTAAAAGCAGAATAAAACATCAAACATTAAAAACTTCCCTAAACAAACAAATGTGATTGTAATTCAGGTGGTAGTAGCTTTCAACAATTCAACCTCAACAATTTAGGCTATTTAAAATACATGTCATGGGGGTGGGGAACCCCTAGCCCATGGGCCTAATTAGGTCAATGGTCAATGGTCAGGGATGATGGGAGTTGCAGTTCAACAGCTTCTGGAAGGCACCAGGTTTGGTAAGGTGCCTATATGTTAGTGCACACTAGATCAAGCAAAATGCCCAACTAAAAGCCCCACTTTTGCCTGCCGAGACAAATTTCCCCAATCTCACTGGGATCCAGGGCTGGTCCACCTGTTAGTTACACTGTGTCCTTTGCCTCTGGCAGCAGTTTGGGAAGAGTGGGAGATTTACACACACTCTCCATCCTGGCCACATGTCTGCCACAATGTAGTGCTCTAAGAGCTGCAGCAAAGTGGTCCCACAAGACTCTCTAGTGGTGATGCCCTGCACTGGGGAAAGGTCCTTCCTCACTCCAAGCAAGGTTGGCCCAGAGATAGACTGCGCCGCTGTTGCTTTGCCAAAGCAAATAGCCTTTGACGTTTAACAGGGGTAAACTGTTAAATGTTAAAGTTTACTGCTCCTAAACTTGAAATAATACTTGCTGCCATTGCTACAAAGCAGCATTGGTACAGGCGCTCTTCAGAGTTGTCTTACCCAAAATGCCTCACTCTGGAAGGATCACCCCCTGTCCCCCGCTCCTTCATCAGAGCAGCACATTAATATTTGCGAGCACTGGTACATCCATGGTAAAAGCAAAAGGAGGCCGTCAGTGGTACCAGTCGTGGTACAATTTTGGCAGGCTATAATTTTCACGCTCTTTCAAACAAGCAACTTTGCAAACGAAATCTGAAGTGGCAAAGTAGTGTGGGCCGACTGTACCACCTCAAAGTGCTGTAGGCTGAAGGTGGCAGGCCTAATGCTCTTCATATTTATGAAAGCTGACTGGAATCAGTGGTTTCCTGCACACTTGACCGAAGACCATACTGGCTATTTCTGAATGGCTGCAATAGCAGCATGAGGCGAAATCATAGTAGAAATGTGGGCACAACTGCCTGATGTTATCGATTCCAGTCAACAAACCGGGCAGTGAAATCTGTCTGCTTTTGTTCCGTTCACTTGGGGGTGTGTTCTCATTAGCCCCCCACGGATAGTCAACCTGTCAGCAGGTCTGCACTCCAACTGCCTGACCTCTGACTTCAACTCATTCTTCCACAAATTAATTTCCCAAATTGACAAATTAAAGTGCACAGTATGCCCAAGGTCACTAAATCACACTGGGTTCTGGTAAATGTCAAGCGGCATTGGGCAGAAGGAGAAAGGGATGAAAGTAGAGGCTGAGGAAGAGTGAAAGAAAAGCCTAAATTCAATCAATTTACCTTCACACACACCTTAAAAGGAACTTTATTACAATCTCTATTAAATCATTAAAAATATGGTTGCAGAAAACATAATTTGCTGCATGTTACTTCAAACTAACTGTGAATGTTGTTTTAAAAAATGAAAGCTATGGTAGGTTGGTTTGTTCAGTGGCCATGACTATGGGTTTGGCGTTTGCCTTAAGAACATGAGAGCATATCCCTTATGAATGTACACACATTTTAAGATCATTGTCAGAGGCCTTACTTTCCACCACACATGGGCTCAGGCAGGCAGATACACATAACAGGGCCTTCTTGGTGGTGTTGCCAAAACTGTTGTGATATCCTTCTGATGCAGATCTGCTAGGCTTCCTCTCTTTTTGTTTATGGATACCTGTTCCAACAAGCCTTTAATGGTTGTCAGTTCGGCTGCTTTTAGGACTTTTAGTTTGTGATCATTGCTTTTTAAGATTATTTTGACTGCTGCTGTTGTAATTGAGGCTTTTAACCTTTATCATTGCTTCACTGTTATTTTATGTGCCACTTTGTTTTTAAGTATATTTTTAAAAAATCTTATTGTTTCAATCATTTGTAAATCGCTTTGAAACCTATGGGGGAAATAATAATGATAATAATAATCAGTGCTTTTTTCTGGGGGATGCAGGAGGCATATACCCCTAAACATTTTGTGAATCCAATGGGAGAAGAAACTAAAAAATTATAAAATTTTAGTTTCTTCTCTAGCACGGTGAATTGTCAGTTCCGCTGCTACCCCCCGATGGTGGCCTCATTTTCTTTCACAGTGTTTCCTGAGTCTCAGACGGAAGCGAGCGTTTAAAGTGTGAAGCACTGTGGAATGTGGATGTGTGATAATAGGAGTTAATATGGGGTAATGCATGTTCTTTGTACTTTTGTCCGTTTACTGTATTTATTTTCCCCCAATTTGAAGTATAAAATGGTGATTTTCTTGAGTCAAAATGAGAGTACCCCTAAATATTTTTTTAGGGGGGAAAAAATCACTGATGATAATAATATCTACACTACAAGCTTAATAATGATTCTCTCTTTCAAAGGATTCCTGGCAACTATCATTCTGTGATTCTGGGTGGAATGTGGACCAGGGATCTCTAAAAAACAGTGGCAGACAGCATGGTGAGGTGGCACCACTCACCTGACTTCCAGTCAGGCGTGTTGCTGTTGCTTATTGGGAGGTAGAGGAGGATGGGCAAGGTGGTGGATATGAGGATGCTGTGCTAACACGCCAGCAGGATTGCTGGACTGGCTCTGTCAGTGCATTTACACTGCACAAACTTCACTGCCACGCCACCCTCCGCTCTACCTCCTGGTAAGTAGCACAACATGACTGACCAGAGGGGTCAGGTGCATGGCAATGCCCCCCCACCCTCTGCTACTGCTACGCAACAATCTTCAGCAGTAAGTTACACAATGACATGAGGTTCTTCTAGAGTGCATGTAGTTCAACCTTCTTGAAAAGCAAATACGAAAACAATTATCAGTGCAAGCTTGCACGTTCTTTTACATCCACTGGGTATAAGTCTAAACTAAGTCCATTACCCAAGTCAAGTCATCCAAAACTTCAATTCTCTTAATTGGAAGGTCACCTTATTACAAAGGGTGACCTTAGTGTACCTAAGGCTGGATTAACAGAATCGGTAAGTGTACTACAGATTCTGGTCCATGCATGGAGAATTTTTTACTTGTGTCTCCTTTATATATTCCTCCAGCTAGAATTGCCCCAATCTCAGAAATCAATTTAGATGACATAGGAGATGCTATTTCGGGATTAATTGAGAAAAGAATTTCCTTCTGTTGAGCCATTTCCTTTCTATTTTTGCCACCCAGTTTCCAAACAAGATCCACACCAAACTATACAGTTGCGCCCTATGGTTTAATTGCTTTTCATTCTGCAACAGTTTAATCGCTGCAGCATCTTCCTCTATATATTACTTTCCAGGCCCTAAAATTTGCTCCTCCAAGTAAGAAAATTATCACATCAGAAATGTCTTAATGTTGCTCTTAAGATCACTAATTGATTCTGCTGGCCCGGTATCCACTTGCAAAGCATTCCAGAGCCTCAGAACATTAACAGGCAAATGCTCTGGCACCAGCTGTCTTAAGCCTAAATCTAGTCTCCACCAGAAGGCTGGCATTAGATGTCCTCTCGTTTTACATGTTTTCATTTTTACAACAACATTCCAGGAGTCTGAAGCTACTGTAAGGCTTATTCAGGAGCAGATCTAATGGTCTAAAACTGAATCTTTCTCCAGTCTTATCCCCTTTCCCTTCCCTTTCTTTTCCTTAATCCTCCCTCCCTAGAAGGAAAGAAAAAAGGTCTGGTGACATAAATTAATCATTTAATACAAAATCATCTGCTGAAACCACTCTGTAACATAATAGGGTGATACTGCTGGTTCCTCCTGCAAGCTGCAGATATGAGTTTATCGACTAACCTGGTTTCTTCTAGGTTAAAACCCTTGTCTAGATAAATAATTTTTTAGCCAGCGTGTTTGGCAACAGTGTGTTAATTAATAATATAGGGATTCCATAAGGTCTTCCTTGGTTGTTGGCAATTAAGAGTTGGAGGCAGAGTGGTCCAGTGATGATTCATTTAATGTATTGGTTCCATGTATCACCTAATAAAAATATTATCTAGGTGACCTATACAGTAAAATAAGCAAAATTTAAACACATCACACTACAATTTAGTTACCATAACCCATTAATCAATAAGATCAGCCCCACAAACATGGAAAAATAAAATGAAGCTATAAAATCCAGCATAGATAGACAGATGATGACCAAGTGAGGGTTGGGGGAGGGGTTCAAACTGAGGATCAAACTGCATTTTACATTAAGTGTGACACTTTCTATGTTCAAAAGAAGGCAGCTGGACAGGGCCCCAATCCAGTTCATGCCCTTGGGGCACAAAGAGGGAGGTTAAATCTTTTCTTCCCTCAAAGATACTGCAAATACAGCAAATCAAAAAATTAATAACTCCATATAATCAAGACTGATTTTAATTCTAAGCCTCATGACAGGGCTTATCCTGATTTCTTTTTGTGCCACGTTTCTAGGCACAGGTCTGTGCTTTAAAACTCAGTGTCTGAGTGCTTTTTCCTTTCCTTTTCCCCTAGTGCTTTCCCTGTGAAAACCCACTCTTTACCGCTGAAATGGAGCAAACAGCAATCTGCAGAAAACCCAAACTGTTGTTGCCATTGGTTCTGATTTAGCATTAAAGAGCAGGTTTTCCTGTGGAAAGCGGCAGGACAAAAAAAAAACCCCAACAACCCTCAGAAACAGAGCTTTAAAGTGCATGCATGTACCTAGAAAGTGTGGGGCAAAAGATAAGCGCACAGAGAACAATTGTCCCAGATATAAAGCTTGCTCTGTGTCCCTCTCATGCCTTTCCTTTTAAAATCCTGGAGCTGCTTTTGGAGTCTACACTTTAGCAGGGGTGGAGCTACCTGCCCCGGCACCCAGAGCGGAATGGGGGCAGGGCTAGCCGGCCCACGGGGGCGGGGCTAGCTGTTTGCACGGCAAGCTTCCCTAGCCGCACGGTGAGCGTTGGCAGGGGCGCCACTAGCTGCCTGCGGCAGCATCGTCCCAGTGGCCCGCCATCCACGCAGCTAGCATCCGGGGACGCCATCCGCACAGCGAGCGGGGGTGCTGCAGTGATGTCACCCACCCTCACAGCTGACACCCGGTGCGCACTGCACCCCCCGCACCCGCCTTCCTCAGCCAGTGCACTTTAGACCAGGGATATAGGGTCTTGTAGTCTTCAAGATGTTGTTGTACTCCAACTCCCAACAGTCCCAGCCAGTGTGGTCAATGGTCAGGGATGATGTGTAGTTCTGCAACATCTGGAAGGTCACGTTTCCCAACCCTGAGTTGGACAAATCATACATTAAGCTTTATTTTCTAGAGTGGCAGACTGTGTACATACACAAAAGGGGAGAGGAGGTAGACTCAAGAGTAATGAGCCGTTGATTGCTTTGTCGTTTTGCCTGGCTTATGTAGAAGAAGTCCACATTGCAAAGTGTGATATGAATTTGCACACTACCTTAGTACTTGAGTTTCTTTGTAAGACAAAGGTAGAACTGCGGTCTAAACCACTGAGCTTCTTGGGCTTGCCAATCGGAAGGTCGGCGATTCGAATCCGCACAATGGGGTGATCTCGTGTTGCTCCGTCCCAGCTTCTGCCAACCTAGTAGTTTGAAAGCACGCCAGTACAAGTAGACAAATAGGTACTGCTGCAGTGGGAAAGTAAATGGCGTTTCTGTGTGCTCTGGCTTCTGCCAGAAGCAGCTTAGTCATGCGGGCCACATGACCCGGAAAGCTGCATGTGGACAAATGCTGGCTCTCTCAGCCTGAAGAGTATGCTCCATAGTAACCTTTGACTGGACTTAACCATCCAGGGGTCCTCTACCTTTTACCTTTACCTCTTTGTAAGTAGAAAGTAAACTTTTCTTTTCTTTTCCTTTTCTTTTCCTTTTGCCTAAAACAACTTTTTGTAACCATTTCTATAGCATCATCCTTCCTATGGAATCTCCCAGTGTAGTGCCAGATCAAGGTTGTGGGGGAGGTGTTGGCAAGATGCGCCAACTGGGCATGTTGTGACCCAGGATTGCTACATCGGTTGTTCAAGTCCCAGCGGGCACATGGAGCTTCCCTCCCTCTAAGTCTCATCAAAGCTCAAACATGTTTTTGTAAGTATAAGAAGCCTTTATATTGGAAGGGATTAAGATATATTGAGCTGCCTGCTACATATTGTTGAACAAGTTGGCCCAACAGGGCGCATGCGCAGAGTCAATTTGCAGATGTTCCCTTTGGAGGTGTAATTAGCCTGCTCTTGAATCTGAACCAACTGCATTCCTTTGCTTCAACACATGAAAAGTCCAGATTGTGGTTTCATTGTGCTCCCCCACCACAGTTTCTGGATTTTGTGCACCACTGAAAATATAAACATGTCCTTTCCCTTTAGATCTCAGCCTATGGAGATATGTGAAGCATGAGAACCCAAAGTTTACTTTCCCACACCTGACACATCTTCAACTTTATAGACTTACACAGCCACAATATCACTACAAAAATGACAGTGTTGTGGTGAGAGGTAGAATTTGGGGAAATACATTTCTCCTCTGCTTGTCAAGACCTGTTTGTACATGCATTCAGTCTCCTGCACTGTGAAATTGCAGGGGATATACGCTTTATCACTGACATCTCACTGGAAATATGCATGTGCCACATGAGGTTAATTTTGGATTAGCAGGGTGAAAAGCAGATGTGGTAATAGATGTAGCAAGATCTGTCATCATTGAACTTCAGCTAAGGGAAAGAAACAATTTTAATATTTAATAGAATTCATATGGATCAGTATGTTTGTTCCTGAAAGTCTCAGCATAGTGAAGATGTGGCCAAACCATGGCTAGTGGGAGGACTCACACCGGTCAGTCTATTGATTTCAAAAGAAATGGGTCCAAGCATAGATAATTCACATTCACAGCAACTCAAAATAGAACAGGTCCATGGGGCTTTCTCCTGTGTAAGTTTGTTTGGGTCTGTAGCCTTTCTACACCGTAAGTTACAGAACAGCAGAATACTACAACCCCTCTGATGCCCTGCTTGGTGAATGCTGGTCTCTCCATAAGAGTTTATTAGCAGATTTATCATCATCATTACCGTCGTTAGTCAGTCCCTTTATACAAAGTCTCAAAGCAACTTAGCAAGATAAAATAAGAACAGATAAAATCAATTAAAAGCCAAAAATATAACAAACAATACACAATAAAAAACTCACAAAAAGCTCATCCAGCAGCATAAGTCCTACCCTGCCCTTCTAAATTATGAGCATTTAACTACCAAAGCCCTGGGTAAATAAAATGTCTTTCCCTGGGGAGAGCATTCCACCAACAGGGGGGCCACCACTGACAAGACCACTCCGTGTGTGGCCACCCTCTGTACCTCCCTCAGATGAGACACATGGAGAAGGACCTCTGATTAAGGCCACAGGGTACAGGAAGGTTCATGTGGGGAGAAGTGGAGCTACTGAGATTTGCACATATACGTGGAAACAGAAAAGGGGGAAAATAAATGAGAAAAAAGAACTAAATATCTTCCTACATAGAAGGAGGCTCACTGGAACAGATAAGAACTTATGAAGAAGAGCCCTGCTGGATCCAGCCAAAGGCACATCTAATAAAGCACCCTGTTTTCAGATGGGTAGGGTATAAATGGGGACGCGGGTGGCACTGTGGGTAAAACCTCAGCGCCTAGGACTTGCCGATCGTATGGTCGGCGGTTCGAATCCCCGCGGCGGGGTGCGCTCCCGTTGCTCGGTCCCAGCGCCTGCCAACCTAGCAGTTCCAAAGCACCTCCGGGTGCAAGTAGATAAATAGGGACCGCTTACCAGCGGGAAGGTAAACGGCGTTCCGTGTGCTGTGCTGGCTTGCCAGATGCAGCTTGTCATGCTGGCCACGTGACCCGGAAGTGTCTGCGGACAGCGCTGGCTCCCAGCCTATAGAGTGAGATGAGCACACAACCCTAGAGTCTGGCAAGACTGGCCCGAACGGGCAGGGGTATCTTTACCTTTACCTTTACTAGGGTATAAATAATAAATAATAAATAAATTATTATTATTATTATTATTATTATTATTATTATTATTATTATTATCAGTGACCAACCAGATGCCTATAGGAAGCTCATAAGCAGGATTGAAGTGCAACAGCACTCTCTCCATTTTTGATCCCCAGCAATTGGTTTTGAAAGGCATGCTGATAGCCATGGCGGCTAGTAGCCACTGAGATTCTCCTCCTCCATGAAACATACCAACAGTCTTCAAATATTTCAGAAGATGTCAGAGAAAGAGGAAATGATATATACATATAAAATGGCTAATTGTACCAGAGATTTACAAACACGGATTTATATTACAGGAAAACAGAGTGAAGTTAATAATTAGGAAAACACATTATAATGACAAAAGTAATACTCAAGTGGAGCAATCTGGCAGTGAAATAGGTGTGGGTGTGCAGCCTTTCTCCAGCGATGCTTTTTTTGATATGGGTTTTAAGAGGAGTTCTTTGAGAAAGGAGCACTGGGACCGGCTGCAGCAGTTGGGAGCCCTGGAGAAACAGAAAGGTTACAAAACATCAGAATTGGTGTTCTGAAGGTCTTCCTACGTTTGAATGATTTGCAAGGCCTTTTTTATTACTGCCAGTAATGCAATAATATGAACCTCTAGGGAAATTTTAAAAAATAAATAGCAGGAGCGACAAATATTTATCCCTGCATTGACTTACATGTACTTAGAAGCACATACATTTGCTTTTTATTTAGCGGCATATGATCAGCAGTGCGCCACATGATGATACACCAGCCCATGGAAACTGGTTTTATGATGTCTTCTTTTTTTTCTTTTTTTTTAAATAGCGTTTATTCAAATTTTAAAGATTACAAAGAGAAACAATAAAAAAATAAAAATAAAAAAGACATAAGAAATACAAACAAACAATTAAAAAGAAAAAAACAGATCAAACCTTTACATAGCTTTCTTTCCTTTACTTATTTCCTTGACCTCCTCACACCTCCCTTTTTTGTATTCTAGTTCAGTTAGATGTTTCAGCAAATCCTTTCCAGCTTTGTTTTTATCCTAATAATTTATCTTAATATACTGTAATTCTCGTCTTTCACCAATTAATAAATAATTTTAACCTAATCCTTTATATCATTTCTGCTAAAACCACATTACTTCATTCCAACCACCTTCTAACATTCCTTAATTTTGCAATGTTTCTGTAAATAAACTTTAAATTTTTTCCAATCTTCTTCAACCGACTCTTCACCTTGGTCTCGGATTCTGCCAGTCATTTCCGCCAGTTCCATATAGTCCATCACTTTCATCTGCCATTCTTCCCCGGTGGGTAATTCTTGTGTCTTCCAATACTTCGCAATGAGTATTCTTGCTGCTGTTGTTGCATACATAAAGAAAGTTCTGTCCTTCTTTGGCACCAATTGGCCGACCATGCCCAGGAGAAAGGCCTCTGGTTTCTTCTGAAAGGTATATTTAAATACCTTTTTCATTTCATTATAAATCATCTCCCAGAAAGTCTTAATCCTTGGGCATGTCCACCAAAGGTGAAAGAATGTACCTTTGGTCTCTTTACATTTCCAACATTTATTATCGGGCAAATGATAGATTTTTGCAAGCTTGACTGGTGTCATGTACCACCTGTATATCATTTTCATTATATTCTCTCTTAAGGCATTGCATGCCATAAACTTCATACCTGTGGTCCATAACTGTTCCCAGTCAGCCATCATGATATTATGTCCAACATCTTGTGCCCATTTAATCATTGCAGATTTAACCGTTTCGTCCTGAGTATTCCATTTCAACAGCAAGTTATACATTCTTGACAAATTCTTAGTTTTGGGTTCTAACAGTTCTATTTCCAGTTTTGATTTTTCCACCTGAAAACCAATTTTCTTGTCCAAATTGTAAGCCTCCATTATTTGATAATAATGAATCCAATCTCGCACTTTGTTTTTTAGTTTTTCATAACTCTGCAGTTTTAATCTGTCTCCTTCTTGTTCCAAAATTTCCCAATATTTCGGCCATTTGGCCTCCATATTGAGCTTTTTCTGAGCCTTCGCTTCCATTGGTGACAACCACCTTGGAGTTTTATTTTCAAGCAAAGGAAACTGGTTTTATGATGTCCACCACAGTCTTTCTGTAGATACAGTGGCGGGGGGGTGGGGATCAAAAAAGGTACCTGGAGATTAAGGCACTGTGTGAATTTGAGAGGTGGTGGATGTGTATCCCTTGTCATTCCAAAAGATCTACTTTCAAATGTGGTTCTTTTCTGGGTACTTTTTAAGAGAACCATTTCTCATAACAATTGAGAGGAGAGAGGATGGAATGCTCATTTTGCTACTTGAAAATAGATCTGGCCTGAAGCATGTTACCTGGCCTGAAGCATGTTACCTTATGAGTGATATGATCAGCCTGGATAGCTCAGCTGGTTAGAGCATGGTGCTAATAATGCTGAGGTTGCAGGTTCAATCCCCATTTGGGACAGCTGCATATCCCTGCAGTGCAGAGGGTTGGACTAGATGTTCCTCAGGGTCCCCTCCAACTCAACTATTCTATGGTTCTAAGTCTTAAATGTATGTTGCTTGGACAGCTTCTAAGTAACTAGTGCCTAATAAGTGTAATAAATAATAGTGGTGATGATGTCTATTGGATCTTGTTTGTTTCTTTTTAAAAAATACTAATAATCCCACCTAGGCAGCCAGCAAGGAATGTTCTAGGCAACCAGCAAGTATCCATGAATTAAAACAACCAAGAAAAATTATCAAGCTAAAATCACATGACAGTAAGGGGATTCTTAGAGCCCTCCACATTCAAGTGCTGGAATTGTTTAAGGGCACCAGTGTTTTGAGCAATTTACGCATGCGACCACACGGACCGGAGGCAAGGTGTATGCCTCACTTTTCACAGTCAGTGAGCACGTCTGCTTATTACATCAGCAGCTCACCAGGCCATGAGCTGGATGTTCAGAAGTGGAAACTATGGATTGCTTTCCCTAGTTAAGAGCTCTACTTGTTCTGCTGCTAAGGAAGGCACCTGGTGTGAAAATGTCATAACTGGGCCTTCATTAGTCTCAGCTTGCTGACAGCGCAAGCTATGGCTAACATAACAAATGGAATTGCACAAAACAACTGCGCACAGAAGCCATGGGGCATGTGTAGCCACAGAAAGACCACGGAACAAATCAAATACAAACAAGAAAACAGGGCTTCCGCTTTCGGGTACCAAACTGCAATAGCTTGACTGGAGAACATCTGTCTGCATTTTCCAAAACAATGGCATTATGTAAAATGCTTGTTTCTCTAACCACTTGCCAGTACTTAAAATGAGGTTCGGCATTAGCCAGGAAAAGCATTGGAGCTGGTTCCTAGCATGGGATTTATAAAGTATTGCTAGTTCACAGCAGCCTCACTTTTCAGAGAAATTAAGCCTGTTTTGATAGCTCCTGAGCATCTGGCTGCATTTGTGACTTTTCACATCATCTTTTCTCACTTTAAACATGAACAGCCACATCCACACAGGACCTAATTTGGCTTCCTTCTCAGGGCCCCCTGGCTTGGGCTGCTGCTTGCTGCCTCTTCTTCTATTAAAAAGTATTTCAGGAACCCATTAAGTAATTATAGAAAAGCTCTGCTGCTCAGCCAAACAAATGGCCATTAACTGCCTTTTCTGAAAAGCAAGCAAAATGGGGACTCTCTGGAACAATTGCAGGAAGCATACCAAACAGAAATGTGTTTTGTTATCGTTCGCTGTGGGGTAGAAGCAGTGAGAAAGAGAGCCCACTCAGCTCTCAAATATGTTATCCTCAAAGCCAAGTTACTGCCCTGGACCTGGAGTAAAGGAAGGCAATGCATTTCCTCCTGCCGCCACCCCTTGAGAGAATGTTAGCTTCCATCACAGACTGAACAAATTCCCCCCAATCTGAGCTGCGGTCCTGGATGAGGCAGAATATAGAAAGCGGCGTTGTTGGGGGGGGGGGAGAGAAAGAGAGAGACGCTGTTTGCTGTTGTTGGGGATTTAAGAGGAACCACCATATCTCCCCCTGGCCATCATGGAGCTAGCATTCAAACAATGCCAAATCACAGCTGCTCCTTTGAGCCTGTTCTCTTGCCAGGGTTTTGTTCATATTCCAGTGTAACAACAGTTCCCTATATTTAACCCTGGCTCTTTCTGTGCCACAACCACCTGGGCTTTTGACAGCTCATTGCTTCCTAGGACCCCACGGCTCTTCCTCCTTCTTCCTCATTATGGTGGCAAAGTCTGTGGGTTGTATTCAGCTAAGCCAAATGAAATGAACGAATCAAAGTTATTCAGTGGTCTACCCTGAGCAGGACTAGCACTGAATACCTTCCTGTTATTCCTGTAACTGGAGAGTACATCTGTTGATGCCATTTCCCTTTAGATTTGGTTATGTGGCGTCATTCCTTGGTCCCCCCCCCCATGACTTTTAGATTGTAAGCCTTCTGGGTTGGGATGGAAAGGTCTGCCTGTCTGTCACATGTGTTCCCCCTCCCAAGCAGCTGTCACAAATCAGAGGGTAAAGACTCCGGAACAGCTGAGTGGCAAAGCATCTGTCTCACATGTTGCTTCAATCCCCAGCATCTCCAGGTAGGGCTGAAAAAGACTTCTGCCTGAAACCCTGAAAAGATGCTACCAGTCAGTGTGGATGCTGAGTTAGATGGACCAATGGTCTGAGGCAGCTCCCTGCTCTGTCGCCCTAGAGGGCAGAACTAGATCCAAAGGCCTGAATTTAAAGGAGGATAGGAGAAACATTTTGACCTTAACCTGTTACCTAGAAGAGTGGTGGGCTCTCCCTCCCTGCGGACTTCCAGCAGAGGCTCGGCACCCATCTTTTGGGGATGTTGTCGCTCCAGATTTCTTGCAGTGACCAGGGGATTGGACTAAACTCCCCTCTTTCAAGCAGCTCAGAGTTTTATTTATTATGTTGATTCTGGTTTAACCACACAGCAACTTTGTGAGGTAGCTTAGGCTGAGGGATAGTTTAAGGTTTCCCAGTTTACATCATGACAGAATGACATTTTGGGTTGCTTTAGATCATTTTATTATTTTATTATTTTATTATTATTATTGTTTATTTGCATTTCTGATTCAACACAAGAAAAAACATAACAAAAAACACTGAAAGTAGTAGAAAATATGTAATTTTCTTTTTCCTATTGCATATTCTATTACATGTTTTTAAAAGAAGAAAAAAGAAAAAAAGTAATTGATGGACTTCCCTTCCTCTCCTTCCATGGTTCCTTTTATGTTCCACTTCCTCTCACATTTTCTTAGTTTCCTCAATCTTTCTCAGCTCCTCCTGTTAACTCTAGTTTTAACTTACGCTGCTGAAAATATTACCATACTGCTAGGCTAATTGTCTATAATAATTATTCAAACAATCAATAAATTGTATCCAGTCTTCCTTACAGCTTTTATCATTTTAGTTTCTTATTCTAGCGCTTGTGCCTGCTAACTCCACATACTCTAACAGTTTGAGATGCCACTCTTCTTTCGTTGGTACCTTATCTGTTTTCCATTTTTGTGCTAATAACACATGTGAGGCAGTTGTCACATACAGGAACAAATTGCTCTTTTTTTTGTAACTTCTGTTGTGATTATCCCCAACAAAGGATTCTGGGTTTTGGGGAAAGGTTTTTTTAAAACATTTTAAAAATCTCATTATGAATCATTTCCCAGTAGTCCTTAATTATTCTGCAAGACCACCACACATGGTAGAATGTTCCTTCTGCCTCCTTACATTTCCAACAGTTATCCCTTATTGATTTAGACATCTTTGCTAATCTGTTTGGTGTTAAATACCACCTATGCATCATCTTCATGAAGTTTTCATATAGTGTGTAGCATGCAGTAGACCATGGGTAGGCAAACTAAGGCCCGGGGGCCAGATCTGGCCCAATCACCTTCTAAATCTGGCCCATGGACAGTCCAGGAATCAGCGTGTTTTTACATGAATAGAATGTGTCCTTTTATTTAAAATGCATCTCTGGGTTGTGGGGCCTGCCTGGTGTTTTTACATGAGTAGAATGTGTGCTTTAAAATGCATCTCTGGGTTATTTGTGGGGCATAGAAATTCATTCATTTTTTCCCTTCAAAATATAGAGCAGCCCCCCCCCCCTGCGAGTAGACCTTAGATTAATTTTCCACAATTGTTCCCATAAAGCAAAGTCAATATTATGTCCCACATCTCTGGCTTTAGATCATTTTAAATGTGTTTTGGCACGTGACCATCTCCCAACCCATGACAGAATACTGTAGGGCAGTATAGAAATTTAAATGAATAATAATCATAATAAGCAAAAACAAGTCTTCATGGGTTGAAATCATTCATATCGTTTTGGCTTTGGCCCTCAGAATGAACTCCCCAACTATATTCCTGAATGAGAAAGATAAATGTGTTATCTACTAAGCTACTCAGCCTACTGGAAAATCTTCAAGTTAATACAGAAAGAAAAGAAAAGAAAGCCCAGGCTGCTCTGGGAACGAAGCCAATGCTGTATGCAATCCACAAAGGGCAGCATCGCTCACCAAGCCAATGATTGGCAATTACAGGCAGGCAATGATGTTTACAAATAATGTTTCTGTGACAGCAGCCTTCATGCTTACAGGGGTCTGGGATGGAGGAGGGGAGCCCAAGAAAGGTGTGTTACCAACCGTTACACTACTTGCTGTGCGGAGACGAGTTTCTCAGGCAGCTTTAGCTCTTCCGCTCTTTCGTTTAACTGCAGTGTGTTTATTACGAGGCAGCGATAACCTTCTCAACACATAAACTTGGAGAAAAGATCAGTCAGTGACACATTTCTGAGGTAAACGTGGAGATGCAGGCACAATTCAGTGTCTGACCATCTTGACACTGAAGGGGGTGGGGACAATTCTTACTCAGGTGTTGACAGTTGTCAACAAGGTCAGAAGTATCGAAACCTGAAAGAGCCAGGAGAACCGAAAGAGTCTTCATTCCGCCTCTGTTTCTCCTGGTTTAGATGATCCACCAGGAAGATCATGGCACAGAGAAAAGTTACATCTGTTGCTTGGGCCACTTTTGCCTCCACGTCACCACCACCACTAACATATGACCCTTAAGGGTTGGAAAAGGTTTGGAAAAATTCCCCACACATACCTGCCTTACAGGGGAGAACCTGACACAGGGATGCCACTCGGGGTCTAAGCCTGCGGCCAAGCACATCATCTCTTTCTACTTTTAAGAAGCGGACCTGAGAGGTGTGATGGAGGCAATCCTTTGACATACCTTCAAAAGTTAGCGCCAAGTGATAAGGTTTAATATTGCATGTAAGCTCTAAACTCTGATATTGTTGCATTGGTTTCTTAGCAGTTCAAGCTTTGCCTCTGTGCAATAACTCAGGTGAGGCCATTACATCATGCTCTTTTTCACATTCAAGGTTGAGATTAATATCCTAGCTGTGCAAGAGAGACCTGCATAATTTATCAAGTGCTGCTGCAGCTAAAACCGATACATCCCCAGATTTAATACGAAATGTCTCCATTGGCTGGTGAAAAACTACCGAATAATAAATCTGCACAAGCTCTTCACTTATGATGGCAGCAAATTCCATGTCTGATCGATTCTTAAAAGGTCAACCAACGGTCATGCAAAAGTTGACCCCGCAGAAGGCCAACCATTATCCAATAAAAGAATTGCAGGCCTGGAAGGAAGCTCTGATGTCATTGTCCAACCCCAGCAATGTGGCAGAAATCACTAAACTTATACTATTCTTCACAGATGTTGATCTAACCTTAAAGTGGGCCACCTATGATCCACAAGACATGTTCGGTCACCAAGGCAAGTCTGTGCATGTTCTATATACATTGGTCACACACACAGCTTTCGGAATACAAGGAATTGTGCTTTTATTTGGCAGGGGGTTGGACTCGATGGCCCTTGTGGTCTCTTCCAACTCTATGATTCTATGATTCTATTTTTTTTTTTTTTAAAGTAGATTTCTAAGTCTAAGAGCTTCACAGAGACATTAAAAATATGATGGAAGTATCTCCTAAACTCTGTGAATGAAAACAAAACAAATTCCTTCCAGTAGCACCTTAAAGACCAACTAAGTCAGTTCTTGGTATGAGCTTTCGTGTGCATGCACACTTCTTCAGATACCAAGTGTGCATGCACACGAAAGCTCATACCAAGAACTGACTTAGTTGGTCTTTAAGGTGCTACTGGAAGGAATTTGTTTTGTTTTGACTATGGCAGACCAACACGGCTACCTATCTGTAACTGGATCTGTGAATGAAGAAAGCAAGCTCAGAGGATGATTCCACATCTATATTTACAGAATCACAGAATTGCAGAGTTGGAAGGAACCATGAGGATCATCTAATCCAAACTCCTGCAATGTAGGAAACTACAACTAATCCAGAATGCGGCAGCTAGACTGGTGTCTGGGAGCAGCAGCTGAGACAACATAACACCGGTCTTGAAAGACCTACATTGGCTCCCAGTACGTTTCTGAGCACAATTCAAAGTGTTGGTGCTGACCTTTAAAGCCCTAAACGGCCTTGGCCCATATACCTGAAGGAGCATCTCCACCCCCATCGTTCAGCCCGGACACTGAGGTCCAGCTCCAAGGGCCTTCTGGTGGATCCCTCACTGCAAGAAGCAAAGTTACAGGAAACCAGGCAGAAGGCTTTCTTGGTAGTGGCGCCCACTCTGTGGAACGCCCTCCCATCAAATATCAAAGAAATTAACAACTACCTGATGTTTAGAAGACATCTGAAGGCAGCCCTGCCTAGGGAAGTTTTTAATGATTGATGTTTTAATGTATTTTTAATCTTTTGTTGGAAGCCGCCCAGAGAGGCTGGGGAAACCCAGCCAAATGGGTGGGGTATAAATAATTATTTATTATTATTATTATTATTATTATTATTATTATTATTATTATCCCCCAATGTGGGACTTGAACCCATGAACCTGAGATTAAGAGTCCCATGCTCTACCAACTGAGCTTTTACATTTTACTTACAGCCCGGTTGTAGCTACACTTTGGTGGTATGTTACCTGAGCTGTGCTTTGCCCACACTCTGGATTTTTAAAAAATTAATTTGTGTACATGGCATAGCAGAACATCCTCCATTTAAAGATGGACAGCTTGTTGTAAGAGCAGGAATGATTTCAGAATAGGGCCCTGTGAAAAAGTCAGTGAATGAGGTGAGGTGAGTGCACAAGAAAAGCCTCATCTGGAAGAGCCCCCAAAGGTCTTCTCACTCAAGACTTGCCTGATCACCGTTGCCCTATAATTACTTAAGTGATCTCCAACAGAACAGCCTGCATAGTAACATGACTCTTGAAACGATAAATAGTAAAACTTTGTATATGGGGTACAGATAAGATTTTCTTTGCTCTGCTTTTCATGAGACCCCTGGGTATAGGGCGGTATATAAATTCAATTAATAATAATAATTTTCAGTTTCATTTGTGTTCCCTACATAGTTCTCTACACTAAAGAAGCATGCTTGATTGACCGCAGTAAGAAGTAAGTGTCTGTCTATTCTGCAGTTATTATGATGAATAGTGCAGGATCGGGTGCTTGTTGCTAAGGGGTGAAATAAAGTGGTAACTTAAAGTGATTTACCCCTAAGTTACCCTTTACTCATTTAAAGCACTCACCATTTCCACAATCATAATGACTTTTTCTTCTTCCTGAGTGCTTGATGGCAAAGGATGAAAACAGCCCTAGAGAAAGAGAAGCACTGCTGGCCAGCCCTACAGTTAGTTAGCTGGCTGGCTGGCTGGTCACCTATAACTCAGACCTAATTCCTGATTTCCCCAATATGTGCAGCTCAGAATGAGGCCTTTTCAGGAGTATGGGCAGAAAAATCAGCTCAGCAACCAGTACCAATAATAATGAGGATGAGGACATGGATAATGAATTGCTTTTCACCATTTGTTTCCAAGTGCTTAGTCCTTTATATAGCAACCAGTTACAAAGTTTTCCCTTAACCATCCAACAGGAAGGAAAATTTAAAAGAACAGGGCTATAAGCAGAGACCCTCAATGAGGAGTTAACAAACACACCCAAAATATTTATGTTTTCTCTGCTCTTCCCTAAACTTGTAGTATGGACAAGGTTGTTGTTATAATAGTTGCTTGTTTTGGTGTTGTTGTGATACCAGATTAAAACTGATATATATATTTAAGAAAACAAGCTCCATGCTAGCTTTTAACTTCTTAATTATAGCATAAACTATTTTGTTTGTTTTGCATTTTTCTGTATCCCCATGTTCATTTAACATCCCTTTTCCTTCCAAAACAAAAAAATATGCATTGCCAGTCATTCAATTCCTGGTGTTCATACCATTTTTTTCTGCTAATCTTTTTTTTAAAAAAATAATATTTATTAAAGTTTTAAAGGTTACGGAAAGAAAAAGTAAAAATACCACATTAAACAAAAACAAAACAACACATCACAATATAAAAAACAGAAAAATAAAACCCATTAAACAAAAACAAAAACACAAAGAAAAATACATCAGATCTCCCCATTACTAATCTTTTCATTAGCTTATTTCCTTGACCTCCTCAGACCTCCCTTTTTTGTATTCTAGGTCAATTATCCATTTCAGCAAATCCTTTCCTTCTTTTAAAATTTTTGTCCTGTAAATTGTCTTAATGTAATGTAACTTTACTTTTCTTCCTTTCACCAATTAACAGTCAGTTATTCCCAAATCCTTTATATCATTCCTGCTAAAATCATATAATATTATTCCAACATCCTTCTAACAGTTATTAATTTTACAATGTTTCTGTAAATAGTCTTTAAATTTCCTCCAATCTTCCTCCACCGACTCTTCTCCCTGGTCTCGGATTCTGCCAGTCATTTCCGCTTTTCTGCTAATCTGACCTTTGCATAGCCCATTATATAAGTTAACACACACACTCTGCGTAGAGGAGAAGCAAGGTGGAAGGTTGCTGTCTTTTCCCTTCCCCTGGCCTGGCTCCATCACATCCTCTCCATCAATGAAGCGCCAAGGTTTCCTCACATGACATCAAGTTTGGCCACAATTTGTATGCCGAAGAGTCAACCATCAGAATCACTTGTGTAAGTAAAAGAGAGATGATACACAAGACCCCCACCAGCCATTGCCAGTTTGACCTATTAAACAATTCCTCCACATCTACAGCTGCCCCACCAGCCCGCTTTCCTGTCCAGCCTCCATTCTCACCTGGGGACTTGCAAAAACACTGCCTTCCATTCTGTCTCCTTCTTAGCTTTGCTTATTTCTCCTTCCAAGTTCCCAGCATGTGGCTGGTAGCAGCTCTCGTCCATATAAATTCTATTTCTGTTCACTTTCTTCAACTGTCTACTACAGTTTCTCATTTCTCTTCTTTGTCTTTTTTCCTGATTTATTCTAATTTCACTGCACTAAAGGAGGAGCCAGGCGTGGCTCTGTTTTAGCTGCATTTTCTGCAGATAACTCTAAATCCTTCCTGGGGGACCCTGGGAATTATCTTTCAAGTGAGGACAGAGCTAAGGATAGCTAACCATTCTTAGTATTTTCACCAACCTACAATTTTAAAATTTATTCCAGGGAAGAAAAGCCAGCTAACATAAGTACTGACCCCTTTTTTTACCTGACCTACTCCTTTTGATTGTATACTTTCAGAATGGGTTTGATCTCTGCTGGATCAGGGAACTGTGGCCCTCAAGATATTGTTGAACTTGAACACCCATCAGCCTCTGCCAGCATGGCTAAAAGTCCCCCATCTCTGTGTACTTATTTCCATCCATTATCTTTTTCTCCAGACTGCTTAACCTGGGTTTCTTGCTTCACAAGTCACTTTTTCTCCTTACCTTCCATTTTGGCTTCCTGAGGCCTCGTTGCCTATTCATTTGGCTCCTCTTAGCAGCATGCTCCATCAAGGGGGGGGGGGGGAGACAGCCATTGCTGTCCATGTCCTTTCAAGTTCAAGTTGAAGAATTCCGCCTTTGATCTTTGCATGTGGTTGCCTTTTGTTATTCTCAGTGCCTAATGTTGGTCTCTGCTCCCCTTGCAAGAACGGCAGGAGAAAATCCTTTTGAGATGGATAACCATCCAGGAATATGGAATACGTGTCGAAATATTAGCACCTTTAGTGCAGTGAAATTAGAATAAATCAGGAAAAAAGACAAAGAAGAGAAATGAGAAATAAAAAGGGGTATTTGGGCCAAAGGGAGAGTCACACAAATAATTGCCCTTCAAGCCAAGCTGGAATTTGGCAAGTGTCAGTTCAGGCCGGCTGAGCTTTCTCTTCACTTAAGATCTCCATTAAGGTCTGATTTGCAACTTCCTAATTCCCTTGTCATTTCTCATAATTTATTATGACAAGCTGAGGGGCTAAACTGAACACACAAGCTATGCTGAATTACTTTTTCATCTTTCAAGCCTTAGTTGAAGAAAATGGAGACTAATTGGTGTTCTTCTGCAGTTCATCCAGAAACTTCCAGCAATCTAAACATAACATAACACCATTCCCTATTTCTTTTCTATGAAGATCAATAGCAGAACTTTCACAGGGCCAGTTTTCAGCAGGTGTGTGTGTGTGTGTGTGTGTGTGTAACATCAGCATTCACATGATTATTTTTTTTATTTATTCATTTTCGACTGCTTACCATTTTAAATATCCCCAAAGGTCAATTGAAAGATATCAATAGAGTAAAACAAGCCTGATTATCAAAACAGTACAGAAGGCAGTTGAAAACTTTTGTCAATTGTCAGAGAACACTTGGGCAAAAAGGCATGTTTTTAATAAACATGAGAAACATCCCACTGTGCCATATGCCATGAGTTATAATTTCATATTTTAATGGATTACAATAGCAATTGTTTATAGCAAACACCCCTTTTTCACTGCATTGGTGCAATGCTCATATAAGACATATTCTGTTTACTTCAGTAATTCCCAAACTGCATGTGCTGTGACACACTAGCGTACCACAAAAAGAGCTGTATTATGCCTTGAAATGCATCTGCCGCTCTACACCAAATGCAACAGAGAGGTCCCATGCAATTATAATTTCCTCCCCACACACACCCCACTGCCAAAATATGAGGAGGATATCCTGGTGCAGCCCAGGAACGTCTTACAAGAATGTGGAAAGAAGGAATGTCATTATCCACTGTGGTTGTCAAGCAACAGGATGAAGGCCCTGGATTGGCCATGTTACCTATAAACACTAGGAGCTTGGCCTACTATCTTGGCTGATCAGTAGAAAAAGACATCTTCCTGCTGAAATTCCAGTGCTAGACTCAAACAACAGTCAAGTACTCTATTCCAGAATTCAATGTGGCTACCTGACTCTCACAAGCTAACTCAACCTCTATTGAGTTATTGAGATAGAAGTTTTATCTTACAATTGCAGTTTGTAGGATGCATCCACATATGAAGAATGTTCACATTTTCAAATGCGCTGATAGTCACATTAAAAAACTTTTTTCTAATCAATCTGCATGAACTTCCACTTAATTCATTTGTCTCACTTGTGGTAGCATTAGCCAAGAAGAATTTACATTTCAGCTTTTCTAAATGTGCCTACTTTGTAAGTTTGTTTTCCATCCTCTAAATGTCCAAGGCATCATCTCTTCTAAAATCTGAAAAGGACAACTGGGCCACTTTAATAAGCAGTTTGTTTAATACAAATTTGGCTACACGTATTGCCTATAATTTATATGCACCAATTCCACCAATTACAAGTTGGCTAGGTGCCATACCTTGATAAATTTCACCCAGGCTGCAATCAGCTTACTTGTCAACATGTAATATGGGTTACGATAATGTAGTACATTGAAGGTAGCATTGAAATGTTTCTTTGCTTTGATGAAAAGCCAGAGAAAATTGAGGGGAGACTCCCGCTGATTTCCATAGACCATGCATAATAACAACCTTATTCAACAATGAATTTAACAATAACAACAAATACCATTTGATATAAATGTGTGCTTAGTTATTTTGCAATTCCTTTTGAAATCCATGTGCTGCTATGATCCTCAAGGAAAGACGAAGTAACTGTGCGTGTGGCTCTATGATTCTTCTCAATTTTTTTGAAGGTAAACGAGGAACTGATTGGCCTATTTTGTAGGCCAGTCAGAAGACAGCTGCAAATTGGTAACCCAAGTGAGCAGAAGTAGGGGGAATCTACCTGGAAACTTTTCTCATTAGGCTCAGTCCACAAAACAGATATGTAGCTGCCTTGAACATGTCAATGATAGGAAGAATATATGTTTTGAAAAATGGACAAATAAAGTTCCATAGCCCATTTCACTAAAATGGAAAGTGGATACACATGCCTGTAAATATGTAGGTATGCACCAGGCAGTTTTAGATAATTTTGACTCCCTTGGGGCATATTCTCATTTGTTTATCATATAATATTCCATTTTTATCCCACCCTTCTTCTCAGTGGGGTTCAGGGTTCAGGGTAACAAACAGCAAAGTAGCAAAGTACAATTAAAAATAAAGTAAAAGCATATTTACTGTGGTGGTATAAGGTTGGGACCTCTTTTTATGGAATTACAAGGGCTGCTTTATAAAGAATAATTTCTTCCTACTGCTACACTCAAATGCCAGTAAATTTAAAATGTCTCTAGATTTTTCAGCATGCTTAGTGTCAGCAGCACCCAGCATGACAGAGCAAACTGCCATGGTAAATATATATGGTGGCTGGCATGAGAGGGCTCCAAAACTAAGGTTGCCTGTTTATAAACACCTTGGGTGATATCCAATGAAGTTCTCCCATTTGCGGAAGGACATGCACTTTTACAACACAACTTCCTCCTTCCCTCCTCTCTGCACATGTTCCTTGTATTCCATCTGCCATCTGCTCTGAAAGGTTGAAGAGAAACCCAGTATAGATTTTTTGGGGTGAGGGCACAGAGGAGGAAAGGGAGGGGACAATCTATCATGCACATGGAAATCCTTGTAGCTAAGCAGAGCCATTCATGCAACCTTCAACTCCCTCCAGTATACACACAGAGAAATGAGAGCCAAAGCTAGTGATACTAAACAGCACCAGAGAAGAAACTGGATTGTTCCATGACGGGCCGCTCAAGATACATTCTATATGCCACAAAGGTTTTAGCTCTTTCCACCAATGCACTTCCTGTTTTGTAAAAACAAAAAACGAAACAAAAAACAAGCTCATGCATGCACACAGAGACACACATTTTACATATGAATGAGGCAACCATGTGAATAAAATATATATCGCTGCTAAAGATGGGGAGAAAATTGATTCAGTTCATATGTAAAGGCAAGCCTACCTAATTCACACTTATTGAAACACAGCCATCCTTCAAAACTCACACATCTCTGAATTTTGAAGTGCAATGCTCCAACCAACTAACGTGCACTTACTTTTTTGGCTTAAAGTGTTCCTAGAAATGCACATATTAGTACAAAAATGCTTTATTTTTAAGGGGAAGTTTCTTTGCAAAAATGTGTATATTATTCAAACCACTTTGAGCTTTTCTCATAATCAAGTGTTATATAAATCTTGAGAAATAAAATAAATAAAAATACAAACGTGTAAATTAGTGCATCAGATTAAAAGGCTGGTGAACTTTCATGAAGACTTTTTTAAAAAATCACAGATTGATGTGGAAATGCATGGAACTGAAGTTAAGTTTGGAAGAATGAGAAACAGAGAAACTGAAATCGACAGATTTGGCCCACTGTCACTGCCCTGTCACAGCTAATTTGGCCCTCAAATTATTAGCAGTATATGCTAGATAAATGATCACGGACAAGGACACTATATGTCTAATGAGAGCTGTTGCTCTTTTCAAGCTTTTACCATGCAATCTTTTGCATGTCTACTCAAAAGGAAGGCCAATTAAGTATAGGATTGAAACCTTGAACACTCTCCATATGACCCATTGTCTTGTTTTTCCTGCATATATATATATATATATATATATATATATATATATATATATATGCAGGTTTTGGTGTCCTCGGGTGTCTTCCCGTGTAAAAGTTGGGGTGTCTAGGCGACGTTTCGACGAGGTCTCACTCGTCATCTTCAGGCTGGTGCTTTCGGCTTCTTGTTACTGGAACAGAGCAGGATCTCAGTGTTTGAGTTCCTATAAATACTGTAGAGGGGGTGTGGTGTATAGCCTCCAATGTTCTGGGCAGAGAGGAAGTTCCCAGGCTAGTGTGCCTTTTCTTCTTTTGTTCCTTAATTACTTGAGAGATATCTTGAGTGATTTCTTGAGTGATATCCTGAGTACCACTTAGGTGGGTCATTAGGTGTGGATTAGTTGTTAAAGTCTTTGTGTCTTGACCTCTTGAACTTTGTGAAGAGTTTTCCTGAGAAGATGGCTGTACTGTACTTAGTTGTGCTCTGGCTTGGCTTCGTGTATAGGGGCGAGCTGTGGTTTTGTGGCTTGTGTCAGCCAGATCTGTGTAGGGATTGCAGGGGGGTGCAGCATCCGGAGGTGCCACCATGGATTGGCTACTGGATGGTGTCTGTAATTCATCTGTGGAGAGGGTCTTGGTTTGGGTCTGGTGTGGTTGATTGGTGTTGGCGTTCTGTGTGCCTCTGGATCTGGTGTCAGTTTTTGTGGGGAGGGCTAATTTCCAGATGTCTGGCAAGCGGGATGTGTCGTCACGCTTGTTCATGTTGTGAGGGTGTTTCTCTATCTCGATGGCTTCCATGATTATTCTCTTGTGGTGATGTTCCGTGTTAAAGAGCAATTTGGAATCTGCAAAATTAATTTCGTGTCCTGTTTCTTTCATGTGTTGGAAAAGAGAGGAAGTTTTTTCTTCTTTTTTGACGGCATTCTTGTGTTCTGCGATACGTGCATTTATTCGTCTGTTTGTTTGTCCAATGTACGTGGCTGGGCAGACTTTGCAGGGTATTTCATAGATCCCTTGGTTTTCCAACTGGATTTTATCCTTGGGGTTTCTGAGGATATTGGCTATTTTTTGGTTGGTGCAAAAGGCTGTTTTGATATTGTGTTTATGGAGGATTTTGCTAATTTTATCTGTAGTGCCCTTGATATAAGGAAGGAGGGCCATGCCATTGTTTTCTTCTGTGTCTTGGTTTTTGGGGGGTGTTTCCTTTTGGATTAGCTTCGTAATCCTGTTTTGCTGGTATCCATTGGCAATTAACACGTTTGAGAGATTCTGTAACTCAGTTGTCAAGTGGTCTTTGTCAGCCAGGCGTTTGGTTCTGGAGATGAGAGTCTTGGCTACGGAGTTTATTTGTGCAGGGTGGTGGTGTGATTGTGCATGTAAGTAGCGGTTGGTGTGTGTTTTTTTCCGGTAGATAGTGTGTCCTAGGGAGCCATCAGGTTTTTTGTAGATTAGGACGTCAAGGAAGGGAAGTTGGTTGTTGGCTTCTATTTCCATAGTGAATTGTATTTTGGGGTGTAAGTTGTTGAGATGTGTGAGGAAGCTATCCAGTTTTTCTTTCCCGTGTGGCCAAATTACAAAGGTGTCGTCAACATATCTGAGCCAAAGTTTGGGTTTGTGTTCTGACTTGTCTAAAGCATTGGTTTCAAAGTGTTCCATGTACAGGTTTGCGATGACCGGTGAGAGGGGTGATCCCATAGGTGCTCCTTCTATCTGTTTGTATCTTTGTCCATTGTGGATGAAGTACGTGTTGGTTAGGCAGTGGTTGGTCAGGTCCAAGATGTATTCGGGGGGATTGTATTTGTTTTGAATAGCTGTCAAGGCTTCATTAATGGGCACTTGTGTGAAGAGAGATACAACATCGAAGCTCACAAGTAGGTCATTAGGATGTAGGTTTTGCTTCTTTATTGTTTCTATGAACTGGAAGGAGTTTGGTACGTGTGAAGAGATGGATTCTGCATAGGGCTGAAGTTGCCTGGCAAGAAATTTAGCGAGATTTTGTAGAGGTGAGCCTATGGAGCTGACTATTGGTCTGAGTGGTGTTCCTTCTTTGTGTATCTTGGGGAGGCCGTAGAGTTTGGGGCATCTGGATGATTTTTCTCTGGGGATGATTCTTAGCTGGATTTCTTCACTGATAGGAGAGGCTTTTATTTTGGATTTGGTGGTTTTTTCCAGGTAGGTGGTGGGATCTGTTTTTATAGGTTTGTAGGCAGGATCTTGGAGTAGATTTGATAGTTTTGCTTGGTAGTCCGATGTGTTCAACAACTTACACCCCAAAATACAATTCACTATGGAAATAGAAGCCAACAACCAACTTCCCTTCCTTGACGTCCTAATCTACAAAAAACCTGATGGCTCCCTAGGACACACTATCTACCGGAAAAAAACACACACCAACCGCTACTTACATGCACAATCACACCACCACCCTGCACAAATAAACTCCGTAGCCAAGACTCTCATCTCCAGAACCAAACGCCTGGCTGACAAAGACCACTTGACAACTGAGTTACAGAATCTCTCAAACGTGTTAATTGCCAATGGATACCAGCAAAACAGGATTACGAAGCTAATCCAAAAGGAAACACCCCCCAAAAACCAAGACACAGAAGAAAACAATGGCATGGCCCTCCTTCCTTATATCAAGGGCACTACAGATAAAATTAGCAAAATCCTCCATAAACACAATATCAAAACAGCCTTTTGCACCAACCAAAAAATAGCCAATATCCTCAGAAACCCCAAGGATAAAATCCAGTTGGAAAACCAAGGGATCTATGAAATACCCTGCAAAGTCTGCCCAGCCACGTACATTGGACAAACAAACAGACGAATAAATGCACGTATCGCAGAACACAAGAATGCCGTCAAAAAAGAAGAAAAAACTTCCTCTCTTTTCCAACACATGAAAGAAACAGGACACGAAATTAATTTTGCAGATTCCAAATTGCTCTTTAACACGGAACATCACCACAAGAGAATAATCATGGAAGCCATCGAGATAGAGAAACACCCTCACAACATGAACAAGCGTGACGACACATCCCGCTTGCCAGACATCTGGAAATTAGCCCTCCCCACAAAAACTGACACCAGATCCAGAGGCACACAGAACGCCAACACCAATCAACCACACCAGACCCAAACCAAGACCCTCTCCACAGATGAATTACAGACACCATCCAGTAGCCAATCCATGGTGGCACCTCCGGATGCTGCACCCCCCTGCAATCCCTACACAGATCTGGCTGACACAAGCCACAAAACCACAGCTCGCCCCTATACACGAAGCCAAGCCAGAGCACAACTAAGTACAGTACAGCCATCTTCTCAGGAAAACTCTTCACAAAGTTCAAGAGGTCAAGACACAAAGACTTTAACAACTAATCCACACCTAATGACCCACCTAAGTGGTACTCAGGATATCACTCAAGAAATCACTCAAGATATCTCTCAAGTAATTAAGGAACAAAAGAAGAAAAGGCACACTAGCCTGGGAACTTCCTCTCTGCCCAGAACATTGGAGGCTATACACCACACCCCCTCTACAGTATTTATAGGAACTCAAACACTGAGATCCTGCTCTGTTCCAGTAACAAGAAGCCGAAAGCACCAGCCTGAAGATGACGAGTGAGACCTCGTCGAAACGTCGCCTAGACACCCCAACTTTTACACGGGAAGACACCCGAGGACACCAAAACCTGCATTCCTGTACCCGTGAAAATCTACGAAAGCATATATATATATATATATATATATATATATATACATACACACACAGAGAGAGAGAGAGAGAAAGAGAGAGGGAGAGGAACTTTGAAATGCCAGTTGAATTAATTACTCTGTCACCTAACCAAACCCTTTTCACTTCAACAAATAATATGTAGCATACTAAAGAAATAAGCTGTTATGTCCATAACAGGTATGGGGTGTGGGTGTGGGTGTTTAATGCATGGGGTATATTAAAAAAACAAAAAAACAACAACACTATGGGCAAAGAGAGAGAGGAAGAATGTGTGTGTCCTTAGTTTAATTAGAAAATTTAATTGGATGTAGTTCAGGTCATTTTTTTTCCTCCTGCCCCCCAAAAATGCCGCCTCATTTTTAGAACTGACTGGAATAAACAGACCTTCTCTCTCTGCTTCCCCCTCCTTTTCCCTTTCATCCTCTTCTGGTCTGTAGTTCTGCATCTGCTCAACTGTCATTGTCTCCACTAACGGCCATACTGATCAGGAAGCCAAAGCCAGGAGGCTGATGAAGAGCCCACATTGACACCACTGATCCCTCAGCCCTACATACGGTAACTGGCAACTGTCCCTTTCTTCTTCTGTCTTAGGAGATGAGTCAAACAGATTGTGCAAAATTTGGTTGTTGCTTCAGGAAACAAGAGGACACTGTTTGCTGGAGGTCTTTCGAGACCTACTACCAAAGGAAAGACAAAAGTTGTAGACTCCCTCCCCCCACCCCTACATTGAATGTGCTTTTTCCAAAACAACAACAACAACAGCAGTAAAAAGTGGCTCTTCTGCACACCACAGGTTGCCCAAGTGCTTGTTATGCACATACAGTGTGGCCAAACAGTACGGGAATATGAATAAGTCTAGATGGGATTAATGAATTATTCTATGTCTATGCAAACCAAAATGAAAGTTACATAAATAGTGGGCCCACACAAAAAGGCACAGTGGTCTCTCCTTTCTTCACTGGGGTGTCTTGGATAGCCACAAGGTCCAACAAATTCCTGATGCCCTCCAGATCTTGTGGACTACAATTTCCATCAGTCCTAGCTAGCATACCCAACAGTCAGGGAGTTATAGTTCAAAATGTCTAGAGGACATGATGTTACTTACCCCTGCTCCATATTGTCCCTGTCCCTGGCTCCCTTTCTGATGCCCTGTACTGCCCATGGATGGGAATCCAGTGGATCATCATACCCTATCTGAATATCACATGGTTGCCTCCCCACTCTCCCTAAATAGCAGTTCTGATAGATAAGGGCTTGAGACTAGTTATTCAGGACTCAAGCAAGTGTTTACAAGTTGTTCCCATGCCCAGATACATTCTTCATATTCATAAGGAAGGGACTGTAGCTCATTGGTTTCACATACAGAAGTTTCCATGTTCAATCACTGTCGCATCCAGTTAAGCAACTGTTACAGGTTACATCATGTTACAGGTGATGGAGATATTGTTTTATTGAGTTTGTGCATACTTAAAGATATTAAAATGTTTGCCGGTTTAGAAATGCTTTTAAATGAAATGAGTATGTATGTAAGTAAGTAAGTAGCGAAAGGTTTCTCCCTGCCTGAGCTAGCCCTGGAGAGCTGCTGCCAGACAGAGTTGACAGAACTGAGTTAGATGGACATAGCAGCATCCAGTATTTAAAAGAAGCTCTGTGAGGAGGTAACTATAATAATGATAATGATAATGATAATGATAATGATAATGATAATGATAATGATAATGATGATGATGATAATGATAATAATAATAATAATAATAATAATAATAATAATAATAATAATAATTTATTATTTGTACCCTGCCCATTTGGCTGGGCTTCCCCAGCCACTCTGGGTGGCTTCCAAAAAAATAAAAAAATAAAAAAATCCTCTAATACATCAAACATTAAAAGCTTCCCTAAACAGTTAGGGAAACATTAAAAGCTTCCCTAACTACGGTTTCTGGGTTTTTTTTACAGAAATCATGTACTTTAAATGTGTGTTGGACAGTTAGAGGACCTGTCCTTAAAAAAAATAAAAAAAATAACCACTGCCCTCCATATTACAGTGGTACCTCAGGTTAAGTACTTAATTCGTTCTGGAGGTCCGTACTTAACCTGAAACTGTTCTTAACCTGAAGCACCACTTTAGCTAATGGGGCCTCCTCCTCCTGCTGCTGCTGCGCCACCGGAGCCCGATTTCAGTTCTCATCCTGAAGCAAAGTTCTTAACCTGAAGCACTATTTCTGGGTTAGCGGAGTCTGTACCCTGAAGCGTATGTAACCTGAAGCGTATGTAACCTGAGGTACCACTGTAAATGCATTTCTGGAATCTGAACTCAAGTATGCACTTTTTCTTTTAAAAAATATTGCTGTATTAATTTTATTCATCAGTAGACTTATGGACTGAAGTGCTTAATAGTATATAATGATTAGTTAATACCCAACTGCTGCCCATTCAGAACATTTCTCTCTCTCTCTTTCTTTCTACTCCTTCTCTTTTCCTTCCACTGCTTATGGGATCAGGATCAGCTTACTTGCCTCTATATCATTTCCAAGCCACAGTCTTAATCTGCAGCCTCGTCTCTCTCTCTCTAACGTGATACTCAGTTTACCAGCACAGTAACTAAAGCTCATTGTTGCAGCCATCATAATCATTTTTTTTTTCTTTTAAAAAAGTGGGTCTTTCTTTAATTAAATCTAAATTATACTCCAGGTGCAAAAATAGGTATTCCAAAATTGATAAACCTAAGAGTCATGATTTTTTTTATAATAAAAAAGAGGTATATCAGTCACATAAAGGTAAAGGACCCCTGACAATTAAGTCCAGTTGCGGACGACTCTGGCGTTGCGGCGCTCATCTCGCTTTACTGGCCAAGGGAGCTGGCGTTTGTCCACAGACAGTTTTTCTGGGTCATGTGGCCAGCATGACTAAGCCGCTTCTGGCGAAACCAGGGCAGTGCACGGAAACGCCGTTTACCTTCCTGCCAGAGTGGTACCTATTTATCTACTCGCACTTTGATGTGCTTTCGAACTGCTAGGTTGGCAGGAGCAGGGACCGAGCAATGGGAGTTCACCCTGTCGCGGGGATTTGAACCACCGAGTTTCCGACTGGCAAACCCAGAGGCTCAGTGGTTTACCCCACAGCACCACCCACGTCCCTATCAGTCACATAACCAAACATTATTATAAATTGCCCATAACGGTAAAGGGACCCCTGACCATTAGGTCCAGTCATGACGGACTCTGGGGTTGCGGCGCTCATCTCGCTTTATTGGCCGAAGGAGCCGGCGTACAGCTTCCGGGTCATGTGGCCCGCATGACTAAGCTACTTCTGGAGAACCAGAGCAGCGCACGGAAACTTTCATTTAATTAATATTATTAAATCAGGTTGAGCAAAATTAAAGAACAATCATCCCATGACATATTGCAGGGAGGGGGAACTTGCGGCTCTCTGGATGTTATTGGACTCCAACTCCCATGAGCCCCAGTCAGCAAGGCCATCATTTTTCTAAGCACTTTAGTGTACAGTATTTTCCTGATCCACACTTAATGACAGATAGCTATTGGGAGAAGGAATGGATCCATTGTTACACGTAACAGAAACAGAGGAGCAAATGAAACCACAGTTCAAAGTGCCTAAGTATTATTTAAAGTGGTATTGCAACAGCAATATTCTGGCAAGGATGCATTGAAATAGCAGCTAGGGGCAAATGCATACCAAGTTTCCTTTAAAGCCTACAGATGAAATTGCTACCAGATCACTGCACAACAACTTGTTCAACCTCAAGGACTCTGCTAGGAATACGTGAGCTGTGGAGATGTTATTACTATACATGCTGAAGCTTCAGGCAGCTGATAGGAAGGTTTTGCAGGTAAGCAGCATGCAGACCGTGCTACAACTGCAGTCCTCCAGCATGAAATACTCTTCTGCTCTGGAATAGCCCAAATATATGGCCTGAAGAGTTCACAATAACAATGTATCATACAAGTAGCATACAATACACATCTTGGCCACCCATGTTCCGAAAGATATTGAAGACATGTGATCAATTTGGCTCAAATCCAATAGTTCGTGTTTAGTGGCATTTGGACCAAACAATTTATTTCAGTGGGCTAGTCCACTTTGAGTACTCCAGTCCCAGAGCCCTTGCTTTGCAAGTCTTTATGTAAAGCAGAGTCTTTACAAAAGGGCTTATTTAAGAGCTGCCGCCGGGAGGGATGACATCCGTACTGGATGTGCACTTTGTAAATGTTTTAAAAGGGTACTATGTTACTCGCAGGCACATAACTACAGTAACAGCTTTTCCCTATACATGGTACTCGCACACAAAAAAGCATCACTTGATTTATCAGGTCTGCTTCCAGCTCTCAAGATTAATGAGGCAAAATGAAATCAGTATCAGAACCTAGAAAGCAAATGAAAGTAAGCATTAACCCTGTGGACAAAGCTTAGGAAACAGCCCACTGCTGTTTAAGTGCAGGGCGTGCTTCAATTGCAGTTAGAAAAAATAGGCAGATTCAGACAGTAAAATCTCTGTCGATTAACAATGTGCAGGTTTGAGATGATGGCTAAATGAGCTCTTAGGAACTTAAAGAGTGCTGAGTGGTGGTATAACTCTTGTCAAACAGGGCAGTTCTGCTGTCTCCTTGATACTGCTGGCCCTGAAATGCTTTTGTTTTGTTTTTAAAATATCATTTTTATCAGAGTTTGCTCTTTCTTTTTGCTTTCCATTTGACCAAACTGTGGGAGGCAGTGGAAGACAGGAGTGCCTGGCGTGCTCTGGTCCATGGGATCACAAAGAGTTGGACACGACTAAATGACTAAACAACAACAACAAGTTTAATTTATGGTGGGTTGCTATATGGAGGTTCCTTCCCTGGGGCTGGTCTCACTTGGTATTGTGGCCCCTTCTGGCAAAATGTCAGTTTCTGGGGGATGTCTCCATTAGAGACTAGACAGAAACATACTGGAGTAATGTTTCCTAAAATTGAAGGGTAGTGTTCTAATGTGAAAGGAAATAGGTTTGGTCTCTATTGTTAGGAAAGGGCTGTGGGATACGGCTGAATTCAAATGCTCCCATTTTCTTATAGACTCCCCACCTCCACCCCATCAAAACTATGGCAGAGATTAACAACTGATACTCCCAGTCACATAATTATCATGTGATGAATATGCACATTTTATCAGCTTCCTCAGTCAGATTTTTTTGGCCACTTTGCATATTTCTTTCAACTAATGCAATGGAGGCACTGATGATTTACTGGCCAGCAATTTGCATGAATAGTAGCTGCAACCAAGGTGACCACCAGTATAATTATCATCCCTAAAACAGATGTCAAGTTTTAAGCATCCAGTGGCTCCTTTGAAATCGGAACTAAAATGAGGAGAGTCGCATCCTCTTTCTTAAAGCAGAAGGGAGTTCAGTACAGAAACATATAAAATCGTCAACCTTGCTTGATGTGGGGGGGACCAAACTAGGAAATAGAAAGTGGACTAATATAAAAGAATGCTGCCCTTTTTAATAACCCAGCTGAAGCCATGCATTTCCCTTGAGGCTCTGGATTAATGACCAGCTAGGACTAGGTGGAGCTGACGACATGAGGCACAGCCGATAGCCATTACCCCAACTAGTAATTATTTAATCCCCTAGGAAATGCCTGGCACAGAATCCATTATTGTGTGTATTAAATGAAAAGAAATTGCAGGCATATGGATGGGGTGCCTCGATGATGCCATTTCAAATGGTATGCACAGAGGGCATTCCAAGTGAATTAATGCCCTCGGCGTCAACCAATTGGGCTGCTGGCTTTGCCTCACAACATTCCATCTCTGTTACAACCACGCGCGCTATCCAAGCTGACTGGTGGACACATAATTAAAATGAATTAATGATCTGAAGCAGAAACTGTGTTTAATGAAGCCCTGCTCAGACATGTGTGTTAGTGCCAAAGCTGTTTGCTCACAAATGTTTACCGATTCCCCGCGTATAAATGGCTTTGCCACCTGCTCCTTCCTTCCTTCCTAGTCTTTTTAACTTCCACAGTTGTTAATCTCCTCAAGATAAACTTATCACGGGGGCTTAGAATTTTCAGGTCAAAATTTCAAAAATAAGGAGTAGGGTGCAAATTTGGCATCCGCCCGGTTCCGAAGGAAAGGAATACTCCGCTTTATTTACCTGCTGTAAAGATATGAGGCAGCCTTTGAAATAAGAAACATATACTCAGAATAAGGAATACTTGGCCACTCTGCCGAAGGCTACACACTTTTTCCACAATAAACAGCTGTTTGTTGGTTCATCTTATGATCGAAATGTGTGTGCTTTGCAGGCAGCAGAATTAAGCACTGACATTTTACAATTAGATTTGGCAAGAGTTCTGGTCTAGGGCAGGGCGATATAATAACTACATTATTTAATAGCTAGAAACCTGCAGCAAAATATCTTGTTTGCAATTACATTAAGTGACGCACAGTCCTGACCACAACTCTACATCCCACTTCACCAACAGCACGGAGTCCACCTGCCTTTCTTCCTATATTATTCCAGGGTTCTTGTTCAAGGGATTCTCTGAGTCACCCCAGCTTTCAAATTCCTTTACTCTTCAGCCACCATGCAGCATGCAGCCTTTTTCTATGCCAAGACCTTGTGGGAGGTTTCTCTCTCAAAATTATCCCTAACATGGCTGCATTGTTTCTCAATATTGTGTGACTGAACCTTCCTCCACAGCAGCCCAGCACCAGTATCATAAAGGACAGCTGGCATAATCACAGCAGCATGACTACAGTGTGCCAGAAGCCTAAAGCTGTTGTTGTTGCTGTTGTTAGTGGTGGTACAGGATCGCATGTTAAGGCAATGTACAAACATACCATTAAAATAGCTTTAAAATTAACCATGGCACTTTAGGCATTTCTGCTTGGCAGTTTATTGTGGGCTGGGTGCTGTTCATGCATGCAAGATTTGCGCCATGGCATCGTCCTCCTCAAAATGCCATCCCAGATTATCTTGCCATTTAATATGGATTTATCCATTTTCATGGAAAATCTGATAAGTAAAAATAAACAACACCACAGAAATCGTAAATCAGGACTAATTAAGTGGGAGGAGATATGATATGGCATTTAGAATCATAGAACTGGAGAGTTGGAAGGGACCACAAGGGTCATTTAGTCCAACCCCCTATAGTGCAGGAATGTCAGCTAAAGCATCCATGACAGATGATCATCCAACCTCTGCTTACAAACCTCCAATGAAGGAGAGTTCACTACCTTCCAAGGCAGCTGGTTCCACTGCCAAACAGCTCTCACTGTCAGAAAGTTCTTATTGATGTTTAGTCAGAATCTCCTGTCTTGCAACTTGAAGCCATTGGTTCGAGTCCACGATTTCATGTGCAAAAGCCACATGCAGGAGCAGCACCAAGTCCACTATAAACTGCTGTGTGGACTACAACAACTCATATTTCCAAACCGCACTGCACAAGTAAAGGTAAAGGGACCCCTGACCATTAGGTCCAGTCGCGGACGACTCTGGGGTTGTGGCGCTCATCTCGCTTTATTGCCTGAGGGAGCCGGCGTACAGCTTCCGGGTCATGTGGCCAGCATGACTAAGCCGCTTCTGGCGAAACCAGAGCAGTGCGCACAAACGCCATTTACCTTCCTGCCGGAGTGGTACCTATTTATCTACTTGCTCTTTGAAGTGCTTTCAGACTCCTAGGTTGGCAGGAGCAGGGAGCAAACAACGGCAGCTCACCCTGTAGCAGGGATTCAAACTGCCGACCTTCTGATCGGCAAGCCCTAGGCTCTGTGGTTTAACCCACAGCACCACCCGCATCCCTGCACTGCACAAGTATGTCCCCTGAAAGAAATGAATGGAAACCCAGGGCCTAACAGGATATCAAGGATGGCTCTCCTATGTGTTCCCCCCATTCCTGCAAGTGGCAGACAATAAGCTGTAGTCAGAGTAAGAGCAGGATTGCATCACTTTATACATGTTGTTTGTTGCTAAACACTACTGGGGAAATGTCTGCTTCCCATACAGTCTGGTTCGGACTTAGAGGGCTAGAAAAACAGAGGCTAAAACAAGGAGAAATGTACCAAATGTTTTTGTGCGAAATGATTACCTGACTACCCCTTTTCCAGCGACACTTATTTCCGCTGGGCTTCCCAGGACAGCTTTGGGTCTGGCATGGCTGTGAGGAGAGTGTGAGAAGATGCCAGCACAGGCAAGCAGTTGCCAAGGCAAGACTACAGCAATGCTTGACGTTGTATGAATGATAGTGCTGGCCATCTGGCCATTAAGGACGAACTGCTGCCAGGATGTCTCTCTCTCGTCATCTCATTTCAGAGGCTCTGGAGCCTGGGACAGACAGAGCCCCCCAGGGAGAGCCTGGCTAAAGATCATTCCAACATCCCCTCCGTCAGATGCTGCAAAAAAGGGGGGGAGGGAGACAGGGGAACCGATAAGGAAGGAAAATGTGCTTTTCCTTTGACCGACCCAAAGAGGGGGGTGGCAGCATCTCGCATAAACAGTGTGTTAGAGGGGAAAGAAAAAAATTATCCGCTGTGACTAAAGAAGAGATGTTTTAAGGAAGAGATGGGAAAGCAAAGGGGGAGAAGACAGAGTGTCTCCTCCCAGATTCAGAAGAATGAAATGGGGAACAGAGTATTTAAATAAATTATTATTATTAAGATTAATGGTGGGGGGGGGTGGGGGGGAGAGAAGACATTTATGGAATGTAAATAGGAAAATGCTCTAATCTTTAAAATGCTTCCAACAGCCTGAATCACATTTTGCAGGTTGCACAGTGAGGCCATAAGAAATAGACAGCACCTCAAGCCATTGTTTACTCATCTCGAGGCACAGATAAGGAGGAATAAATCACCCACTTGCCCCTCCTAGGAGCAAAGATTCTCTTTGCTCTGTTGGTTCTAGAGAGAAATGGAAAGGATTCAGATATGATAAATCATCTTGATCTCAGTAAGCTGCAAATTTACTTGGGAGTAAGTCCTACTGAACTCAGTGGGGCTTATTTCTTTGTATGTGTAGGAGTGCACTGTGGGACATCTGGATTTTCTAGATGTCAGGGGAAAGAGAGCTCAGTAATTATATTTTAAAAAATAAAAATAAAAAAAGATGATGCAGGCTATGAAGTAGCCTTTAAAGAAAATCCTGTCAGGCTCTTAAACTAAGGTTACCAGGCGTCCCCGTTTCCCAGGGACAATCCCCAGATTTAAAAATCAGCCCCCTGACAAAATCCATCTATTTAGTAGAAAGTTGAAAAGTGTCCCCAGATTCATTGAAAAAAATCTGGTAACCTTATCTTAAACTGAGGAAGCAGAAGTCTTTTAGATGCAAGGAAGATGGAGGGCACTTTTCCTCCAACTTTTGCATCAGCTGTTCCCTGCCTTTCCTGATCCATCTCTTGTCACCTTTTGTAGTCTTAAATGCCTTATGAGGGGATTTTCTCCACACACCTCACCCACCAGTGTTGAGCCAACAAGTGAAAGGAGCTTCAGCCTGCCAACCATCTCATAGAATCATAGAATTGGAAGAGACCACAAGGGCCATCGAGTCCAACCCCCTGCCAAGCAGGAAACACCATCAGAGCACTCCTGACATATGGTTGTCAAGCCTCTGCTTAAAGACCTCCAAAGAAGGAGATTCCACCACACTCCTTGGCAGCAAATTCCACTGTTGAACAGCTCTTACTGTCAGGAAGTTCTTCCTAATGTTTAGGTGGAATCTTTTTTCTTGTAGTTTGAACCATTGCTCCGTGTCCGCTTCTCTGGAGCAGCAGAAAACAACCTTTCCCCCTCCTCTATGTGACATCCTTTTATATATTTGAACATGGCTATCATATCACCCCTTAACCTCCTTAATCTCCCTCTCTCCACAGTTCCTAGAGAGCCCTCCTGCTCTGTCCTCCTCTCTTTTGCCTCCCCAATCCAAGGGGGTTCCCAAGAGACACTTTCTGTGGTCTCTCCTTTCACCCAGATCTACTAATCCCTCTCCCTGGAGGCTGGTTGCTACATTAACTGGATACACTGATATGTCAGTTAGGAGAAATCCCTATTGTGCTTTTTGAAAAAATTATTTACAAAAAAAGTGCACTGTGTGTGCATGCTTCTTTTCCTCTTCCTATCTCCAGCATGTGGTGAGGAGATTTCTGCTAACAGTGTTCTATACCAGTGGTGGCTCTCCCCTTCAAAAGCCACCAAATCTATGACATTCTTGTTGGAGACAAACAGGCCTGTGAAAGCAGTGGCGTAGCGTGGGGGGTGCAGGGGGGGCCGGCCGCACCGGGCGCAACTTCTGGGGGGGCGCGCTCGCTGCCTCCAGAGTCGCCGAGGAGCTGCTGCCTGCCATGCCGCCCTGGCTGCTTCAGCCGCGTCCGACAGCCGGCTCGAGGCTCCTTCCGGCCGGGTCTCCCGACGGGGCTCTGCGGGCGGAGGCTCCGGCACCAAGCCCCACGCCGCCTAGGCTCGGGTCGCTGTCTGGACGCGCGCAGCCCACCAAACGCACCACCGGCGGCGAATGAAGCGCCCAGCCGGAGCCACCTGCGCTCTAGTGCCTGCGCGCCAAGACCGCCCACCCGCCCCGACGGGGCCCGCCCACCCGCGCCGGAGGCCGGCCGACGCACTGGCCCCAGAGGCGCCCCCTCCCCGCGCCAGAAAGAAGCCCCCTCCCTGCGCCAGAAAGAAGACGCGTCGGGGCTAGCGGAGCCGGGGAGGGAGACCGAGAAGGCTGCGCCACGATGCCCAAAGACGCGTGTCTTGGTGCAAAGGGGCCCGCGGCACCCAGACGCGGAAGGGCCCCTCTCCCCCTGACCCGCCACTGAACTGCAATTCCCAGCTCCCTTGGCAAATCCCAGTCCCCAATCCCCAAGATGATTTATTTGAGGCAGGGGTCCTTTAATTGCAAAAACAACACCACGGAGGGCAGTAGTCACCACGAAGTTTGCCCCAGAGTAGAGCCGTCAGTATTAATGACCATGGTTAGGGGTTAGGGGGCGCAAATTACTTGCCTTGCCCCAGGTGCTGACAACCCACGCTACGCCACTGTGTGAAAGTGAAGGCAGAGGGACCATTTGGCTCAGCTTGAGTCCATCACCCACTCCCTGTTAGGGAAAGGACTAGGCTGCCCAAAAGGAATGAAACTCATGCTTCTGGTATGTGTGGATGGAGAGGGAAAGGGCCTCAACTCAGTGGTACAAAATCAGCTTTGAATGCAGGAGGTCTCGGCTGAAATCCCAACATCTTCAGGTAGGGCTGGGAAAGATTCCTGTCTCAAACCCTGGAGGGTTGTTGCCAAACAGTGTGGGTAAAGGTAAAGGGACCCCTGACCATTAGGTCCAGTACTTTATACTTGATATGAAGCTGCTTTATACCGCGTCACAGCATTGGTCCATTCCACCCCATGGGTCTAGGTCAGATACAGAATTGCACTCCGTCAAATGTTCCAAGGTAGCGCTTAGTGGTAATACTTCTTTTGCTAGTTAAATGTTTTTTGTCAGTGGAATGTTGTGCTAAAGAAGGTGTAAGCAGGTTGCTGGTAAGACAATCTCACAAGAGATAGTACTATCTGTTGCGCAATGACTTTCCGCAACTGTTACGTTGGATTCCTCTGTTGCACAACATTAAAACTCAGTCACCTGCTAGTACAGTGGTACCTCAGGTTAAGTACTTAATTCGTTCTGGAGGTCTGTTCTTAACCTGAAACTGTTCTTAACCTGAAGCACCACTTTAGCTAATGGGGCCTCCTGCTGCTGCCACACCACCGGAGCAAGATTTCTGTTCTCAACCTGAAGCAAAGTTCATGACCCGAGGTACTATTTCTGGGTTAGCAGAGTCTGTAACCTGAAGCGTATGTAACCTGAAGCGTATGTAACCCGAGGTACCACTGTACAAGAGCCCTTCCAATAGCAGACAAAGAGCGTGGAATACCACCCAATGTGAGGGAGAGTTGCTGCCCAGCACTTTATTTTACTTATTTCTTTTTGTTTTATAGATTTTTTAAAAAGCTCAATAAGCAAAATAATGTTTTAATGGATGAACCATAAGATAATGTTCACCCAAAAGGAGAGTCTGGTGTATGTAGTAACATGTGACTTCACCAAATTTTGGCAACTCGGAAACTAACTTACCTGCATTTAAAGGAGTGGATTTTCTACTTTGTTGTGTAGTATTGAAGTCCATTCTCAAGAAAGAAAGAAAATATGACACAAAACGAAAATAAAGAAAATAATCTGTATACTTCAGTATAGTCATAGTCCTATTGCAGTCTGTTGGGCTGCTTTGAAGTAGGCGGGTGGCAATTTTATTCTTTGACCATGGTACTTAAAAATAATCAAATAAATGTATATAAAACCTATACCCACAAAATAACTATTATCATTTTGTGGAGAACTTAAACCAAGCTACGAGGTTAAATTAATGGGTTCCCCTTATATTAGGATGCCAAATAGATTTCCCTTTTTAAAGCAAGCATCTTGCTTTCTGAGCCTTTGAGGCTTTTATTTTATTTTATTTTTTAACCAAGGTCCGTGTATTCTTACCCAAGGGCCAATTAGTCAGATTTTTAGACAGGGCCAGGATACTTTTTGTTCAAATGATAAATTTTTACTGCCTTGAAGTATAGTGGATTTTCAACAGAAATTCTCTCCTGCTGTGCATTGATCAGCTATTGATTGGCGAGAGTTTGAACTAAATTACTTCTGCTAAAGAAAAGGCCTTAAGGATGAAGGAACTGAGCTGTGCACAGGGCTATATGAAAAAAGGAAGCCAACCTTTTGTGGTGGGTTCGAAAAGCTCTGGTCACTCTTGAGGGGGGGGAAATGTTAATTGAAAAATTCCTTAAATAGGTAACAGCTCTGGAAGTCTGCTTTACATAAAAGGTATGAAATCACAATCAGGCGATGAGGGAGAAAAAGATCCTGCAGTTCAAGTGGGAGTTTTTTCTCTAATGGTGCTGATTAATTTCTCATTCATGGGTGACATGGAGTGATGGAAATGAGTCTTTTCAGAAGAAAGGACTAATGACAACTGGACCTGTGGGTGCTGAGGGTTGGGGGGGGGGAGGTGAAGGCAGTTTTGAATTAATTGGCTCATTGACACAGAACATTAAAACAAAGGGGTTTCCTATTGGGTGGAAAGATTTATTCCAGATCAAGCAGAAAAGTAATATATGGATCACTTTTGTGCTAGACGCTCAAATCAAAGAACAATCTGAATGAAACACAGAGCTAAAATATGCTTATTACTCTACTTAAGGGTCTAAAAAATATGTTCTCAAACAAATCACAATCTTTCATATCAAGATTTAAAACAGTTTCTTTTGCGGATTTTGGATTTCTAATGTTAGGGTTAGGCAGATTCATATTCAAGGATTTAAACTGATTTGAAAAATTGCTGAATGCTTGGGTGAATAGCTGGCTTCCATGTCAGGCATAGGAATTCAATATGATATATCATATTCTAGGTGCTTAGCTTAAAAACTGAGGCTGCACATGTGCCCTGATTCAGAGATCCATGGGTGCCTGATATGTACACATGAATGCATAAGTGCACCTGCTCCTTCGGCTCAAATGAATGAGGAGGCATTCACAGATAAGGAAACACTATGTGTGCATAAGGACCCTGTGCCCCTAATAATTTGCTGGGTCAGCAGGCTCACCTATAATCTGTTTATAGACAGTGATTTCAAAAGCTTCAGATCACATCCTTGGTGGAAAATACTGAAGTGATCCATGGAATACTTTTTTTCCTAATTAAAACAAAACAAATTCCTTCCATTTGACTATGGCAGACCAACACGGCTACCTATCTGTAACTTTCCTAATTAAAGTATAGATAGAACTCGGTAAGAATGATACTCCCCCAATTTTTAGCATAAGATGGTCAGAGATGGATCTGCAAAGGCTTGTCTCCTAAAATAAGTGAACAGAAGGGAGTTCACAGAAGGAAAGTCACCACCCTGCAGCTGCCCATACTCCACCAATAAAAACTTCTCTGAGGTGTCAGGGGCCTTCTTGAACAATGTGAAATGGGGCATGGGGGGCTGCTGGTGGGGAGAGAGAGAGAGAGTCATTCAGAACCAGGATGAGATCTGCCCAATTTGGAGTGATTTCCCTCTGATTCAGTAGTTCCCCACATCAGCTCCCCACATCTAATTCTGCATTGTTCAGGAGTTCTCCCAGCCCTCTAGTGCAGCTTTCCAAGGGTTGCAGCAGAAGTGGGAATTTTCTTTCCATGGAATTCCCTCCATTAATTTATTTCAGAATTAAGACCAAAATACCCAAAAATTTATAATGGTAAAAATGTGAGAATGTTAAGGAAGCTAGGAGAGGATATATTGTTTTGATATTATCTCTCCTCACTCACACTAATGAGTAAACAGCAGAGCATATTCCCTTTGCAACTTATTGGAAGTTGATGATTCATTAGAATCCTTTAATTAAGCAACCCACTCTGGTCTGTCCAGTCTGGATAGTTCCTGGTAAGTTTCCCCTTTGTTTCCCTCTTAAAATAATAATAACACAACGCAGTCTTCTTTAAAAGTAAGAATACAGTGGTACCTCGGGTTACACATGCTTCAGGTTACAGACGCTTCAGGTTACAGACTCCGCTAACCCAGAAATAGTACCTCAGTGAAGAACTTTGCTTCAGGATGAGAACAGAAATCGCGCGATGGTGGTGCAGTGGCAGCAGGAGGCCCCATTAGCTAAAGTGGTACCTCAGGTTAAGAACAGTTTCAGGTTAAGAACGGACCTCCGGAACGAATTAAGTTCTTAACTCGTGGTACCACTGTAAAGCTTTACTCACATTCAGTTCATAGCAGTAATCTGTAGGCAGGCTTCATCTTGTGGGCTTCATCTTGTGCTGCTTGTGGGCTCCAGGCTACATGAAGGTTGAGCCATGCGCTGGCTAAGAACCAGGAGAGCAAGAGTCTATGAGAGAGATGGTTGCATGGCCAGCCCTTTTATTTGGTCAGCTAGGGTCACACCCATCTACCTGGTCACACACAGGGGGAAGAAGCTCCAGAGCAGGTATGACAGGAAGCCCTCCCTGTCTGGAGCCACATTCCCCTGTGTATCCATTCTAGGCAACAGGAAAAGGTTGTCCTTGACTGCTCTAGTTATAATACATCCCACAAGAAATTCAATAGATCCTTGTCAAGGACCATCTCTGGCAAACTATCGTAGTGCTTGCAAGTCATTCCTGTGGGTTTGTCTTCTCTTTCCAATGTTCATATAGAACAAGTGCATCCTTTTTCTGCACAAGTTGGGTTCGTCTACAATGAATGAGCTGTCCCCAGGGATCCATAGGGATGGAATGGTTGCTGTGATTCTCCAGTGTCACTCAATGAACTTCATCCGAGCAAACGGGAGCACTATATGACTGTGTCCAAAACAGTAACTTGAAAATGAGAATTTTCCAAAACAGCTGGATAAAGAATTTAATCCCACTAACCATGGCTCCCATTACTCTGGTTTCTCTTCAAATCGTATAAATCTTTCACCCTTTTACCCATCCCTTGATCAATATTATAATATCATCATGATTTATAAGCAACATATGGCATATCAAGTGCCTTGCAGTAATGGTAGCATACTTGTTCAAAACAATCCAGAAAAGGCCTGCAATTGCTGCTTTGGCCATGTGGAAATGGTGCTTTGCTGCAATGACTTATGCAAGACAACATTTTGGTGGAAGTTAGTTTTGAAGTTTAATTTACTTTGGTTTATTTAATATCTACATCCTGTCTTTCTATTAAAATAACAACCATCAGGAGAACACAATGTGAGAAAACAACAAAAGACACATTTATTAAAACAATAAACACCAAAACTTAAAATGTGGGTTGTAGCACACTGCCACTGTAATATCTTGCCATATGTTTGCTATATTCGTGATGAATATTCCCTAAATAAAAGCAGCAATGGGTCAGTGTAGGACCATTTTTCAGCTCAGTTCAGCAAAGTTCATGATAGTTTCCAAACTTGTTTAGACAACATACTTTATGGAAACCTGTAGCTCTTACTTCAAAAAAAGTGTACTAAATTCTTGCTTCCTTGTGTGCATCACAATGACCTAAAACCAAAAGCTATAAGCTAAAGATTTATAATAGCATCCATAGGGGAATAAATGAGGCTATTGAAATTTCCTGCTTAGGATAGACTGGATCTACAATAGTATCTACAGGGAAACAACAAGTGAGGGGGGGGAGAGTTCCAGGTAATAATATAAACAGAGGAAACATTTAACTAGCAAGTGTCAAAATAGTGAGCTAGATAACATGATCGTATTAGCACAAGGCTATTCAAGTTCCCTGTTTAGGATAGGCTGGATTAATAAGCACAAATTGAATTAACCAAAGTATTCAACATATGTTCTGTTAAATTCTCATGAATATGACAGAAATTCACATGCAGGGTGATTTGGATTTTTTTTAATGGGGGGGGGGGGCTAAATAAAGCATAGCATGAAGATGGTCATTTTAATGCTGTATTAGTGGCCTGAACTTTCAATTCCCAGAAGGAAAAGAATGATTAATGCCAGTATCACATGTATACCCATATCTGACCCTGATCTCATCAAATCCTCCTGCCACCATCTGCTGGTTTTAATTCCTTTGCAATATTTGTATTTGCAACCTCCCTCCTACAAAGAAGAGGGAGAGGAGGGGGGTGGAATGCTTGCCTGCTTATGAATAGTGTGATCTGGTTGTAGTAGCTGAACACTGGCCAGGAGGCATCTGTTGCTTGTAGTCCTGACAGCATCTGCTACTATTTCTGACTTTTCCCAGCGCACCGTGAGATATGGTTTCTCCCAAAGGTGGCCTTTGTGTGTGCCATTGTCAATTCCATCATTGTCTGCCTCAGCCTGTTCCCACGATGCAGCAGTCGTTATTTGCCACACTGTGAAACCTTTCTAGCTTTGCAATCTATGATCTAAAATATTGTGTGATGATAGTTACACAGTTAACCTTCTTCCTATTTGTCAATCGCCCGTTTTTTACTTTTATTTTAAAGAGTTTTCTGGATCACTTTGGCAGGGAAATCTGTCCAGCCTTCAGCTAGTGGTAAATGCTGACATTTTTATTTTAAATTTAACATGGACTGGCATTAGCAGAATGTGCATTTTTGCAACAACAGCAATAATTAAAAATTAGGCAGTTTAAAAACAACCAGATCATTTTAATGCCTCAAACCAAAATAACAATAAAGGAATCGTTGTTTTTAACTCCTGATTCCTGCTACGGCTATTAAGCATTGTAACCAAATGTGTGTGAATGCTATTATTTATGTGTCTGATCTTGAAATACCCTTGGCTAGTGGAATATAGACTGAAGCTTCTGATGGACACAGGCATCCCAGGCTGTCATCTGGCCTTGTCCTTCTGTCAAAGGGAAAGTGTCTCAAGCACTTCTCCTGGGAACTTTTAGAGTAAGACACTGTAAGTGCCAAAAGGCCCCTTCTCCAGAGAGCTACTTTTAACTCCTGACAATATCCTTGGTGTCTGCTCAGAATAGCCCACTATGGGGCAGCGGGAGAGAAAGCACAACAGATGTTACTAGTAAAACCAAGTTTTACAATTCTGCAAAGTTATCACCCTTATGCACCTACTGCCTAAAATTGACTTATAAGGCAACCAGGTCAATCATTGGAAGCACATTTATTCCACCCCTCACCTCCATTTTGTTTATGTTTAAAACAGGATTAGAACATTGATGTTGATGGATATAATAGATTCTCCATATGGAAAGTGTATACTGTCAGAGCTTTATTGATTATTGACATACTGGCATAGTACGCATAGAGAAATTTGGCATTAGTTGTTGTTTTTTTAAGTGTAAACAGTGTTACATATTTAAGATTTGATGAGCTGAAATTATAAGAAATATTTAAAGCACATATAAAATAGCAATTTCAAAGCATCATTTGCGAATTTGTTGCATTTGCTTAGAAGCAGTGCTTTTTTCTAAAAAATGTTTAAGGGTACTCTCGTTTTCCTACTCATATTGAAATACTGCCCCTCAATGAGGCCAAACTTGGATTCTCAAAAAGTTTAGGGGTATGCATACCCCTGCGTACCCCCCAGAAAAAAAGCACTGGAAACTTGAAAAGAAACAATGGAAAATGACTTTCACTTTTATGGCATTATTAACAGAAATATTCAATAAAAGCAAAATGTTAGTATTCTTATGCATAACAATTACTGCAGGATTTTTCTTTATGATTTTTAAAGTATTAGTGGAATATGAAAGCCTTTAAGTTGTACAGAATTGTTCATCAGGCATAACAGCAAGATACCACTGGTAAGAGAGACAAACGTAGGGTTGATGAGGGAAATGATAGGCCTACCCTGTTTTGGCTTTTTTGAAGAAAGAGTTATCTTTTCTGACACCGTGTTTTTTTATTGCTGGCCTAGGCTTGACTCTGGCTCCTGACATTCACTATATGGCAACATTCTAACGAAAAAGCTTCAAGTGTTTATATGGTTGCCCTGTGAACATGGATATTTTGAATTTAGTAATAAGCTATCTAAAATGTTGACAAGATTGTTAAATAAAGAATGGAAGGTAAACATAATATCTTTTATGTCTAATAAAGATAAAATAGCTTAGTGAGATAAAGATACCTCAAACCAGTTTTTAAAGTTTTATGAACTTGTATAGATCAGATAACCCTTCACAACAAACAACTAATTAATTTTGTCTAAATTAATTATCTTCAAATGAACTACCATACTTTTCCATGTATAAGACTAGGTTCTTTTACTCTAAAATAATGTTTAAAATCTGGGGTCATCTTATACATGGATATAAGTCCTCCCATTTTCTTAAATTGGAGTCCCCAAAAAGTCTTATAAAATGGAGTCTTATACATGGGGAAATGTGGTAATCTCAATTTTGAAAAGTTTTTACTATTATTGAAGCTATGTGATTAAAGAAACTACCTAATTATTGGAACGAGGCAAAGATAATCCACATGCTTTATTGTTTTTAGATGCAGAGAAAGCTTTTGTTTTTTTGTTTTTATAAATATTTATTAAAGTTTTTAAATATCAATGCACAAATAATAAACAGTCTTACTTCTGTCACAAACATAATTTCATCAATTCTTTGGACTCCCTCACGTCTCCCGCTCCCATTTACATCGTTAAAAGTTTTCTCCAGACAAATTATCAACTTGTTTGCAATCTCATGTCCACTCATTCAGATATGATGTAGCACTTCTTCCAAAAAGATTTATATTTTCTTTAGTCTCACTTATCATCAAATTTAAATCTAATTTAGTGGTGGCCAATTTTTTATAATCTAGCATCCTTCTTAACATTCAACCAAATTACAATGTTTTTGTAAATACATCTTGAATTTCTTCCAGTCTTCCTCCATCTTCTCTTCTCCCAGATCACGGATTCTGCCAGTCATCTCGGCCAGTTGCATATAGTCCATCAGCTGCATCTGCCACTCTTCCAGTGTGGGTAGATCTTGAGTTTTCCAATTTTTTGCGATGAGTATCCTTGCTGCCGTTGTTGCATACATAAAGAATGTTCGGTCCTTCTTTAACACCTTCTGGTCGACAATACCCAGAAGGAAGGCCTCTGGTTTCTTAGTGAAGGTATATTTAAATACCTTTTTCAGCTCATTATATATCATTTCCCAGAAGACCTTCACCCTAGGGCATGTCCACCAGAGGTGAAAGAATGTTCCTTCATTTTCTTTACATTTCCAACATTTATTATCAGACGAATGGTCTATTTTGGCGAGTTTAACTGGGGTCATGTACCATCTATATATCATTTTCATTACATTTTCCTTCAGAGCATTACATGCTGTGAAGTTCAGCCCAGTGGTCCACAACCTTTCCCAGTCCTCAAACATAATGTTATGCCCAATGTCCTGTGCCCACTTTATCATAGCCGATTTAACCATTTCGTCTTGTGTATTCCATTTTAACAGCAAGTTATACATTCTAGATAGTACCTTAGTCTTTGGTTCTAACAATTCTGTTTCTAACTTCGATTTCTCCACCTGGAACCCTAACTTTTTGTCATTTTTTAAAACTTCTTTAATCTGAGCGTAATGTAACCAGTCTCGCACCTTATCCTTCATTTTCTCCAAACTCTGCAATTTCCAATTGTCTCCATCTTTTTCTAATATTTCCCAATATTTTGGCCATTTGGCCTCCATATTGGGTCTTTTTCGGGCCTTTAGATGCAGAGAAAGCTTTTGACAGGGCTGAGTGGTCATATTTGGAATGGGTTTTTCCCTGACAAAATTATAGAACGCAGAATTGCCATTTGTTAAAAGAGATTTTAAAAGAGCATAACTGGGAATGCATTATGTCAAAAGTCTCCTCATCATTTGCACCAAGTGAAATATGGTACAGAATTAAACCAAAAGTGTGTTCAGAATTTTCACCATTAAACTCTCCATTCAACAATGAATTTCTGGTTTTTTTTTCCTTTAGGTGTAATAGGGGCTGTCAAGAACTGGCAGGACAGACATTATACATATTTTTGGAAGTGTCCTATTATACTTTTTTTTTATTCCAGTCCTTAATACTATTGTTATCTTATGCATTATGACACCAGGATTGTTCTTTTAGGGTGTTATAAAGAAAATGATTTGGAGGTGGCAGTTACTTTATTGACGGCTGTCAAAATAACAATGGCAAAGAACCAGAAAAAGAGGGATGTGCCAACTTTATTAGAATGGATATAGAAGATAAGGGCGGAATATACACACATATAAAAAACTATGTGAAAATTTCTTTTTAAAAAAGTTTTGAAAAATACATTGAATTTGGCATAGCTCACTGTCGCCATCTATTGTCATATTTGTGTATTGCACTTTACAACACATTTAAAACATTTTATTTGCAGCTGTATAGCTGAGTGTTGGGTCTATCGTACTAATGATAAAACTAACTTAAAAGAACATGTGTAAACCAGCCAAATAGATCTATGGGGAAATGGGCAGTGTTTGTTATGCTCTGGAATTGTAAATATCAAGACAATGTACAGTCATATGGTGCTTTCAATTTGCTTAATAAAATATTGGAGCAATGATTATTATAGTTATTATCAGTTGCACAGCACTTCAGAATGTTCAGAGCATTTTACATACATTGGCTTGGTGTAACCCCTCCAACAATCATGTAAACTGGTCAGTATTGTTGCCAAGTACATGTGACTTGTCTAAGCCTATCTAGTGGCAGAGGCAAAATTTGAACCAGTACCTTCCTAATTGGCAGCTAGGGCTGTGTAGATATTACTAAGCAATGGAAGGGAGGCTGTAATAATAATAATAATAATAATAATTTATTATTTATACCCCGCCCATCTGGCTGAGTTTCCCCAGCCACTCTGGGCGGCTCCCAATCAGTATTAAAAACAATACAGCATTACATATTAAAAACATCCCTGAACAGGGCTGCCTTAAGATGTCTTCTGAACGTCAGGTAATTCTTTATCTCTTTGACATCTGATGGGAGGGCGTTCCACAGGGCGGGCGCCACTACCGAGAAGGCCCTCTGTCTGGTTCCCTGTAACCTCACTTCTCGCAATGAGGGAACCGCCAGAAGGCCCTCGGCGCTGGATCTCAGTGTCCGGGCTGAACGATGGGGGTGGAGACGCTCCTTCAGGTATACAGGACCGAGGCCGTTCTGTTTCTGTAGCAGAAACAGAAGCCATTGATGGAAAGGGGCTTGTAACATCCATACCATATTAGGTTTTTTTTTGGGGGGGGGGGTTAGTCTTGAAAGCCTGGAACACCTTCTAATTCCTGGAATAGTGTAATGAATGTATGGGGGTTGCTCGTGCGTAAGTTGCCACCACACCTGGCTAGGTAGCCTGGTTAAACCTTTCCTGACTGGACAGCCCTTCACTTTGTGGCTGTTCAGTCGCTAGCAGAATCCGTCAGTGGGCGTTTCTTAAACTTCTTCCAGCACAAAAGCTCTTTGACGCCAAGTCTACGCCTACTTTCCCTGCGCGGAAGTCTTCTGCACAGGGTGGGTGTGGGCAGAGGAGGACCTGTGCTCTCCCCGCTGGTCTCCAGCGAAGAGTCCTGGAGACCCCTCTCCGATTCCCCCAACCGCCCCCCTTTATCCCTGGTGTTACGCTGATTTCCTTCCCCAGCCAATGAGTTCCCTCTCTCCCTGCTTGGCCCTTCTCTGGCATCACTTGGGAGCCCTGCCTCCACTTCTGGCTCCGATGTCAGTTCCCTGACAAATAGCCAAGCTCGTTTCCTTGTGAGGTGGTGGACCATTAAGGGGAACAAAGGAAGGGGCTCTATGCGAGACAGCAAATGGGTGAGCCCCTCCCCCAACTTGCAGGTAGTTAGAAAGACAAAGCTGAAGAGGAGAGCAGAGAGTTGAAGTGATGTGAGCTAGAAGCAAGAGCAGCAAGCCGGGAACCAATAAAGTCAAATGAATGTTTGGTTTCTGTTTGAATCCAAGACTTTGGCTATGGGGGAAGCAAAGCCCTTTTGTGGTGTTAATGCTGTGAACCCCTCCATCATAGGCTCAGGTTGTATATATGTGAAAATAAGCCATATATCATAAAGACACCACAGTCTTCTTTGTGCCTCATTCTGAAGGAAACATGAATCCTGGGTGAGTGCCTGGAACCCATGGAATCTCGCACCACATGGAGATTGGGGTGGCATGCAACAATATGTGTAAAGGACTCATGGCTTTCTGCAAAACACACACACACACACACACACACACACACACACACACAACCACATCGTGGGAACTGTAGTTGGTAAAGGGTGCTTAGTGTTGTTGGGATACAGTTTGTAACAAATCACAATTCCCAGGATTCTTTGGGGGAAGCCATGAGTGGTAAAGTGGTATACAAGTGCTTTAAATGTATAGTGTGGGTGTGACTAAGTATCAGTCTGAAATGGTAAACAATGAAGAAAGAATACAAAGTTTCTGCATTTGCAGTTGAAATATAGAAAGCCAATGTTTTGCTAACATAAGACGGGATATGCCTTTGTTTCTGCTTAAAATTGAGCAAAGAGCTGCTGCTTCCTCTTCTCAACCACGTTGTTTCCAGCAGCAGCCCCAGAAGTCCAGACAAATAAAAATCTCACTTAAAGCATACAAGTAGTGTTGGGTTACAAGCCTGATGGAGGAAACTACTCTGGATCAACGGCTGAAGTGAAAACAAAAAGATACACAAAGCCCATTTAAGCGATGCTGACAAGGAGCCAAAGTTACAAAAGTGAAAATTAACATAAAATTAAACCAAGACATGAATGGCATTTATTTACCTCGAAGGATCAGTTCTGCCTTGTATAGAAAGAGAGAGAAAGTTGGTCATTTGTGGGGGCTGAAGGGAAAGCACTACATCTTTATCCCCAAGCCGGGAAGAGGGGAAGACAATTTGCATAGAGCACAATGACCCACCAAATAACACCCGTGATGTCATTTTTGTTTCTGCAGGACTGTTTAGAGCTGCAGTCCCAGGAGGACATCTGAACAAAGTTGTGTGCCATTACAATTCTTCCCAGCTAGGAAACTTCTGCTGAAGAAAGCTGGGTGTTAAGCAATCTTAGCAAATCAGGTACCGGGTTGTTTTTGTTGGCGGGAGGCTGGAGGCGGGAGGGAACAGAATGTAAAAGTCAGACACTCTGGGGTTTAGTGCCTTCTTCTTATTACTTTTAAGGATGACTTTTGACAACTTTAAAAAATACTCTGAGAACTTCCCCTCCTTTCCTTCATCTTCGATTTCCTGCAAGGGATGCAACATGCAGTCCTCATTAGACCTGGCCACAGATCCTCGCCAAAGAAATGACCTTCCCTTTGTCAAGCCTTTGCATTTTTAATGGGGCTGATTCTCTATCCCTTTACACACACACACATCCTTTCAAAAGAAAAGGAGAAAGGACTTGGGAGGGCAGCGGCTTCGAGGTTGTTGTTTTCCTGAGGGCCTCCCCAGCAACAACTCAAACATGATCTTAGCCAATCAGAGAGGGTTCCAAAGGTCAGGTTGAATCCGGGAAGGAGGGATGGAGGCTGGCGCATTGTGCTTTCTGGCAGGTGACCACTATGCCAGAACAAAGAGTGGGTCAGGGCTGGAGCCAGATCTCCTTTCTCAGGCCCATGTTCTCCACTCCTCACAATCTGTCTAAATTTAACTTGCCATTGAGGGCCACGGCTGTAGAAAACAGCTTTATGCCGACTAATCCAGGCAGAAGTAAGGGTAGACACAGGTTTGAAGGCGGAGGCGCTGCTATTCTGATCCTTTACCCCCCACCCCACCCCCTTCTCCCCTCTCTGCCACTCCAGTGAAAAGTTTTCCGAACAACAAAAATGGTGACAAGATTAATCAACCCGTGGAGCTGAAACACATGCTTGACTTAAACAACCTCTTGTGCTGTTATTAACAATTCCTCTAGCTTGTCTCTTGTTATGCTAACGGAACAGATTAGGGTAAAAACTCTCCCTTTCTTGCTGAGCACGCCAATTGATTTTGTCCCTGCTCTATTTCTCTCCCTCCCTCCCTCTGTATTTCACCCTGTTGCCTCTTTTAACTATTTTCCTCCTTCAGGCGCAATTATTTTTAGAATCAACAACAACAGTAAAGAAGAATAAAAGCCGCTAGTCTTCAACACAGACCAAAAACATTTGAAAATAAACATCAGTGTAAAATCACTCAGCCCAATTGTAAACACATCTGACTCGGAATAAGCCCCACTGAGTTCAATAGGACGTGCTTCCTTGCAAGTGTACAGGCCTAGTCTCAAGCCACATCTTTCAGGATGCTGTAAGGGTATGTTGTTGTTTTTTAAGCAGATATCCTGGTGGCATTAAGTGACAGATGCCTCCCAGCACACATGCTCCTGCGGGGACTCACTTTGGTAATTCCATCAAAGGAAAGCATCTAAGGTCACATTCACACAATGCATTTGAAGCAGTACAATACCCCTTTCGACTATCATGGCTTCCCCCATTGAATTCTGGGAGCTGTAGTTTGTTAAGGGTGCTGAGAGCTCTGGCAGACTTTACAAAGAAGCAATCACCACAAAGAAATCACTTATTACTGTGAATTCATATGGTAATGAATGATAGACATGAGGATGCTGATGCTGATGAGGCCAAGTGGATTACTGTTCTAATTGGAGCAATAATGATAAGAATCAATTGTTTAAGGGAGGGGGGTATAGATTTGACCATAATGAATGGTACAGTATGTAGAATGAACTTCCAGAATTGTCCTGATGGAGCAGTTTGAGAGAGAAATATATGTATATTCTGAATGGGTGACAAATTACATTGTTTTATTGTATCTGCAATTATGGGGTACCCAAGAGCCCATATAGAGTCCTTTTGTAGGTTCTCTGTCGGTAGGAGAAAATAACAGAGACCAACCAGAGAATATTGAGAAGCAAAGCAGCTAGTAAGCCTGATCTTTATTAACTGTTGCAACAGGGTGCTCCCCCACACGCAGGAGAGAGGAGGAGGACCAGAACAAAGGTGTGCCTGCCCTTTTATAAACATTTTAAATTGCACGCCCTGGAGTCCAAGGAACCCCCAGAAACATCATGCATACATCACAGAAGGGGTGATGCCCAACACACACCCCCCCAGATACATCATACCTACATCACAGAAAAGGCGGTCTACAACAGAAATATGAGTGCGTTGTTTATCTCCTGTCTGGCAAGTTACCTGTTTGCATTATCTTTGTTTTGGCCACTCTTTTGTTATTATAACTACTTAATTCCTGAATCTAGGTCACAGGTCACAGGCTCATATCCTGTTCATATCTTGAATGTGCCCTTAAGACAGGATTTGTGAGGAAAGAGACAATGGGGAGGTTTCCCACTTTAACCTTGCAGAGAAATATTTGAGGTCAATTTATTCAGGACCTAATCTGTGGGGTTTCAGACATGTGGTTTATATATACAGTTATGAACATGTAATTTCTTTATATATGACCTTAAAATTCTAATAACATCGGCAAGAAGCAAAGAAGAATCTTATTTAGCTCTCCTTCAATATATTGTTAAAATATAAGGAGAGGTAAAACCTAATACTCCTGAAAATTCCACCCCATAAGTCCTAGCATCATCAACAGTGTCCTCATTTCAGATATTTCCCTACCAAAATTATTGAAGGAAGAGAAACTGGAGCATCCTCCAAGGGCACTTGACTCAGTCAAAGTTGACATCATTGGCTGTCACTTTTGCAGGATTTGCACAATCTCAATCCACCCAGACCCTGGTGCTGAATATAGGGACTTGTTTACACCACAGCAGAAAGACCTACCACACAACAATTAGATTTTTGTTTGTGGTGGCTCATTGCATAGAATGAGAAAGTTCATCATCTTCCATTCACTTTGTGGAGACAGAAGGTGTGGAAGTAGCACTGATGTGGAAACTAACTGATCATGTTACAACATGAAATGGCACTCAAGACTCAGGTGACTTTATAGAAGTATGATAACCATTCATAACTTTCCTAATGACAACAAAAATATCTGGCACCTGCCAGATGCACATATTCGCTTTTGGTGTAATGTATTTTGCTAAAATTGTTGCCTGCTCTGGTGGATTGAGCGGATGAAGGCAGTAGCTTCCGAAGCTTAAGAAGGAGGTTTCTGCATGTGCTGTAGAGGGAAGTGAGGGGCAGATGAGGCTCATCAACCTGAGAGGGTGGCCCATCTAGGAGAAGAAAAACTCTGATCCTAAACCTCCATTGCCTTGCAGGATATCTTTGGGAGAAGAAAAGTCTAAGGAGTAAACCTTACACAAATCTTGAGTGTGGACCGTAAGACAGCTGGATGGCACCTTGTACAACTTCTAGTAACTCCTGCAGCCAAGCTGATGACAAACATATTGCCCTGCTTTTCTTTGGACCACATCAGCGAGACCAAGAGGGGCATCTTGTTGTCATCTGGGCAGCCCAGGACCTCCCTACACATAACCCAGGCTTGCGTCCCATGGAGGTCATTTCAGTGCTGCTAACACAGTGGTTTGACTTTACCTCTGAAGGCTTACTCCATTGTCTCTCAAGACAGATGGATGCCAAAAATGCCTGCTCCGTTATGGAGGGAAGGTGGAGGAGTCTCTTTTTCCAACTGTACTTGCAAAGTTATGTAAAAATACAATTTTCAAGAAATAAAAATGCAATATTTCAGAGTGGAAGATGAAATACATTTTTTTCCTTGCCTTCTGTCCAGAGGCTGAGCTTTTGCCATTGTACAGTGGAACCTCAGGTTGCGAACGTGATCCGTGCAGGAGGCACATTCACAACCAGCACTGTTCGCAACCAGCAGCACCGCATCTGCACACGTGCAGGTCATGGTTAGGTGCTTCTGTACATGCGCAAAGTGCGATTTAGCACTTCTGCGCATGTGCGAGTGCCGAAACACGGAAGTAACCTGTTCCGGTACTTCCAGGTTCGGCGTGGTGCACAACCCGAAATCATGTAACCTGAAGTGTCTGTAACCCGAGGTAACACTGTACCAGTATAGCGCAGGAGCCATATTGTATTATGCCACCCTTTTAACATGGAAAAAAGAAAGAAAGTCCCTTTGTCAGCACCAGCTACCTCCAGCGCTATTCCATACAGCAATCCATCATTTCGTGAAAATCAGATCTTACCCTATTTTCTTGTATTTATTTATGTTCTAGATTGTGAGGTCTATCACAATTAAAATCTCCAATGAACAGCTGATCTTCTCCCAACAAGGCAACTCCCCCACCCGAACCCACTGTGGGGTGACAGGCTGTTGTGCCACTTGCACCGAACAGAGGCTATCACTCATATAATGCTCACAAAATCCATTTCCCCACGTCTTCTGGAAAAGCTCTTTGATCATTCCGGCTCCTTCAGATGATGGCAGGCCGTTAGTATTGATTTTCTGACTAAGCCCTGTTTTGCCTCACAAAGTCCTCTCCAAAATCTATCAGGCTGCAGAAGTGCAGAAGTCAATATATCCCTCTTGAAGGATAAATCTATCATAACACAAAAGGAGAGAGTACTGAGGCCACAACAAAACCTCAACAGATCTCCATATGGTGCCTTGCAATTAAAAAAGAGGGCACAGGGTGGATTAATAATTTTTTGAGAGAGATGCGGGGAGGAGGAGAGGAGTGGGCTTTGGAAGAGATAATGAGTGAGGCGGAGACAGAAGTGGTGTTTGGCCATACACAAAGTAGGACCCTTTCCTTTTGAGCCTTTCATCTCTGGGTCACTGCTTTCAATCTAGCCCAGGTCGATTGCGAACAAAAATCATTTTCCTCTGATGGCTGCTTGCTGACCTATGTGAAATGAAATGGTCAAGTCAGCCACCTTCTCAGTTGACAACTGTCCCCATAAGCAAGCCCACTGATCATTATAGAATCATAGCCATGGAGGAGAGCACCGGGGTCATTTAGCTCAATCCCCTAAACCGAGACAAGAGTCACTATACCAAGTCATATCTAACATGCTCTTACCTAATTTTTTTTCTCAAAAGAGAGAGAGAGAGAGAGAGAGAGAGAGAAAAGATGGAAGTCCTTAGGGAGACATCTGTATGCAGCTGTTGAAAGAGATAATTCATCACCAATGGTGTCGTCAATACTCAGGTCAATTTTTCTTATTTTATCAAATCCAAGAGCAGTGGTTTATTCATTGCATAGATGCCTGAATGTTGATAAGGCCTGGATGAGGATGAACAAACTCATGTTGAATCCCTCTGATGAAGTAAACTTCTACGGCTTGTGAATCAGGGAAGGTGAGTTTACCTGTTCTTAAGCAGGTCACACTTCCGAGAGGGAGCAGGTGTGCTCCTGGAATCTGCATGGCTTCTGGATTCTCAGATGATTATGTGGCCAGGAGTCTTTTTTATTAGACATGGAGACTAATATTGCCCCTCCAATGAGACTAGGCTCTGGGCTGGTATCATCCATGTGCCGGTAACCTTATATGCGGCAGCTAGACTGGTGACTGGGGGCGGCCGCCGAGACCATATAACACCGGTCTTGAAAGACCTACATTGGCTCCCAGTACGTTTCCGAGCACAATTCAAAGTGCTGGTGTTGACCTTTAAAGCCCTAAACGGCCTCGGTCCAGTATACCTGAAGGAGTGTCTCCACCCCCATCGTTCTGCCCGGACGCTGAGGTCCAGCGCCGAGGGCCTTCTGGCGGTTCCCTCATTGCGAGAAGCAAAGCTACAGGGAACCAGGCAGAGGGCCTTCTCGGTAGTGGCGCCCGCCCTGTGGAATGCCCTTCCAGCAGATGTCAAAGCGATAAACAACTACCTGACATTCAGAAGACATCTTAAGGCAGCCCTGTTCAGGGAAGTTTTTAACGTGTGATATTTTACTGTATTTTTTGTTTCTATGGAAGCCGCCCAGAGTGGCTGGGGAGGCCCAGCCAGATGGGCGGGGTATAAATAATATATTATTATTATTATTATTATTATTATTATTATTATTATTATTATATTGGCTACTTTAAGAATATCACTGCAATACAATGTTCTTCTGAGCTCTTTCCCCATTAGCAGATGGAGCTCACTGCATGCAATGGAGATTGCTTCCTGCCTGCGCACCTGACCTACTTGATCATGACCTTCTGATGCTTTTTAGAGGTAGCCTACTGTAGTCTGTGTGTCCTCATGCTTCAGCAACCACTTGAAGAGCAGTTGGAGGGAATGGTATCATGCAAAATAGAGTCATAGTGTTGGAAGGCCCTTAAATGCCATCTAGCCTATTCACTGCTACTGCAGCATTCTTGATAGAGAACCATCCTGCCCCTGCTTAAAAACCTCTAATAAAGAAGCATCCGTCAACTTATGAGGCAGTCTGGTTTACAGTAGAACAGCTCTTCCTAATGTTTAGTTAAAAACCTTGACCTATCTTGTAGTCTGAACCTGTTGTTTCATGTCCAGAGCAAACCAAAATAATCTAGGTGGCAGATCTTCTGATATTGGAAGATGGTGGATCATAGTGGCTCTTAGTCATCTCTTTTCTAGACTAAACTAATCCAGTTCCATTAACCTTTCCTCAACGTGATTGACACTCAGTATGAAGCTTCTGGGTTGGCTAGTCTGGGTTGGCTAGCACCGATTTCTGCTTGCTACCCTTGAGTTTCTGGACCTTACAGTTCAAGCCACTGGCTTCAGAGACACTACATCACAGGACCTCCAGCTGTGGCAGTGCAAGGGGGTGAAACAGTTGTGGCAGCACCCTCCCAGTTGTGACACTGTGAGATGAGATGGGACAAGATGGTGGCAAGGTTGAGGGAGCTCCATGTTGGCAGCAGCCAACATGCAGGATCAAATTCTGAAACTGAACATTGGCACGAGCAAAAACCTATTCATAACCAGACTACTCAGGATCAAACTCTGAAACTTTGGAATGGGCAAAAATCTGCTCAAGAAAAAAAAAATCTCCATTGCATTAAAAAAATTGATACCAGCACTTCTGTCAGACTGAGAAGTATCTGATTTGAAATTGATGTCCCCATACAAATTTAGTTTAACTGAAACTGTCTCATGGGCAGTAGAGGAAAGGAAAATGTACATTGCCTGATGCAGATGCAAAAGAAAACTCCCTATAGGTTCAAACAAAAGAAGAGCTAATAAAATCAACACTCAGAGGAGGTTATAAAAGATGGATGCCCTGGAGAGTGCAGTTTTAATTATGAATTTTATCAGTGTTTCCAAGAGCAGCTGATACCTCCCCCATTAGGATCTCTAAATTATTCTTCAGAGACAGGCTCCTTGCCTTGCATCAATTGACACATAGGCTCATCAGTGTTTCTGTGCTAGATCAAGGCACTGAGCCACATAAAATAACATACTAGTTTTGACATCAGCTATACAGGGTACATCTGGAAACAATAAGGTCTCAGGGCACCGCTAAAGACCCATGGCCAGTCCAGAGATCTCTTGTAGGTAGGTGTGCACAATATGCACATCATATTCCAACATCATCTCCATCTACAAGAATGGAAAGGACAGGTGCAAAACACTTTCCTTATTTGATCTACAAACTCAGCTTGTGGACTTTAAGAAGGCTTTCAATACCTGAGGGCTCTGACCAAAGCACAACTCTTTATAAATACTTCTGATACTTTGTGAATGATCTCTGCTGAATCTGAGCTGCTAGATGACCCAGATTTAAGATGTTGCTCACTTACTGTCCTACCTTAAGGTACGGTAGAATGAAGTATATTTGAAGGAAGTATATCTGAACACATATAGGGTTGCTATATTTCAAAAAGGGAAATATGGTTGTTGAGCTTTTTTTTCTTTCCTTTTTTGGCCAAAGCTTTTTTGGCCAAAGTTTTTACCTATTTTTCAGGGAAATTGTCAAAAAATCAACACTTCCAATACGCCCAGGTTTCCCTGGACATTTTAGCAGCTTTTTGAAAATTCTGCCCGGACACCATTTTCAGCAGACAGATCTCGGCTATGTATTTAAACAAATATATTCTTATCTATAGATGTAGTATGAAGACTTCCAAAGCTCTGGGGTTAGTTGTGTGGTCAGAAGTCAGCAGATATAGACTTCCGGAGGCGGCGCGAAACAGCGATGGCGGTCCTCTTCATCGTCTGAAGAGGGGCTCCGCAGAAAAGGGTCGTTCGCTGCGGCATAGCGACGACCCGCTTGAAAAAACCACGGGCAGAGGGAGCCCGTGGCCGTGGGACTCGGCGGGCGCCAGGAACTCCCCCAGAAGTGTGGAAGGGACCCCGTAAGGGGCTCCGGAGCGCGAAAGGGGGAGCGGCGCTGTGAGTTCATCGCTCTTTCTGCGGGAGGCGAAGCCGCGCAGCTGCTGCTGATGAGCGTCGACCTTTCTTCCTGTGAACATCAATTTGGCAAGTAACATACCCGTGAGTAAAGTGAACTACAATTTGGACTCCAAATATCCTTTTTTCGGGTTTGAAAACGGGTGACGAGTAAAAGGAAGTCCGTCTCCCGATACTGCTTACAAGATCAAAGCAAAAGTACAGAGGAGCGCTGAGGCGCTTAATGGGAACTTTGTAAAGTGGAACTATCGTGCATTTACAGAATTTGCAGTCTTCTTATTTAAAAGACCAAGGGAGACCTTATTTTTGCCTATGGGATTTATATTTGGGACTTTGCTTTAAGAACGCAAGTCGTCGGGCTGTCAGTATGTAACTGAGCTGTCAAACTGCGGATTATAGTAACAAGATTTTAAGTTGCTACATATATTGAAACTTTAAACGTTTGAAATACTGTTGCAATTACCAGTCTGGCTCCTAGTGGCTTTAGCTTAAAAAGTAAAGGACTCTGCGAATCTTCCTTTTTGTCTTGGAATTACAAACTAAAAAAGAGATTACAGAAACTTTAAATGGCGGAAAAATCTTTTCCCTCCCTGAAATTTTAAGATACTCCCCCTAGAGGATTGTGGAGCTATAGAGGCCTGGGAAACATTTTTTGTTTGGAATCTCTGTGGTTTAATTGTGTGTACTCTGGACTTGCTTTCTCATGGAATAAAGGATAACTTGACCTTGAACAAGAGGCAGGTGTGGAATGAGTGGCACAGGGAAAACAAGAGCAGCCAAAGCTAAAGAAAGAGAAAAAGAAAAAGAAAAAGAAAGGAAGCCTGTGCAACTTGTCCAAACAACTTTAGCTCATCATCGCAGATCATCTGTTCCAACCGTCCTGATAGCACAGGAGGTGGAGGCCGAACAGCCTGCTGAAGAGGACATGGCAACAGGAGGATCTGACACAGTTTTGAAACAAATTTTAGAACAACTAGCAATTTTAAATCAAAAAGTGGACAGTCAATCACTAAAAATAGACCAAGCAACAACTACTATTGGCGTACTTTCTGAAAAGGTCTCTCAGAACACACAGGCAATTGAGAATCTACAAGGAGCTACAGCTGAAAATCATAAATTAGCTGTGGAAGCCTATCAAAAAGCGGAGCAAGCAAGTAAAAAAGTTGATGAGATTAAAGGCGAAATCAAGCCTCTGCAAAGACAGGTAGGGGAACAACAGGCCTACCTGTCGATGGTGGAATTGAGAAACAAGGAGAATAACCTCAGGTTGAGAGCTGTCCCAGAATTGGAGGAAGGCAATTTGGAGGGATTTTTGACACTTTTATTCTCCAAATTTTGGGGAATAGAAGAGGATAAAGACTTTAAAATTGTGACTGCATTTAGACTGGGCAGATCGGTGAAGAAAGACAAGTCCAGAGACTGTTTGGTTATTCTGAAATCAAGAGAGGAAAGAGACAAGATACTAGGCCTACATTTCAAAAAATCTCTAGAGATAGAAGGTAAAAAGGCTGAAATTTACAGAGATATACCCAAATTGTTATTGGATCTTAGAGCCTCATACTTAGAACTGGCAAAGTTGTTGAGAAACAACACAATCCCTTATAGGTGGGAGTTCCCGCAAGGACTATCATTTAGCTATAAAGGAAGGAAAATAAGAATCAGAACACCAGAGGACCAGCAGAAGTTTCTTCACGACAACGGGGAAGACCTCCAGAAAGGAGCAGTTGCGTCTTGGCCACCTCCACCACCAGGAACTAAACAGCCTGGAGCTGGACCATCACTGCCACCGCCGGGAACGGGAGAACTAGACACCCCATTGTAAGGCCTACAAATTGATTCAGGATGTCTCTGCAACTCCTTAGTTGGAATATAAATGGCAGAAATTCTCCAGAAAAAAGAAGGAAAGTATTCCATATATTGAAGAAAGAGCAATTGGACATTATTTGTCTGCAAGAAACACATGTGACAAGGCTTCATCGGAAAGTGCTAATCAATAAAAGGTTAGGCCAAGAATTTATTTCTTCGGACAGAGTTAAGAAAAGAGGAGTAGTGATCTACGCAAAGGAGAGCCTGTCACCGAAATTTCTATTTAAAGATGAACAAGGCAGAATTTTGGCTATTGAAATCCATACACATGGTGAAAAAATTTTGATATTAGGAATTTATGCGCCAAATGATGGAAAATCGGAATTTTTTAAGAAGCTGCATGAGACTTTACTGGACTATCTAGACTATAACAACATCATTATGTTGGGAGATATGAATGGGGTTGTCTCTGTAAATATGGATAAGTCGCAGAGTGTAAATATAACAAAAGAAGGCAGACTACCTAAAACTTTTTTTGAAATGACAGACAATATGGATTTGATTGATATATGGAGAGTCAAGAACCCCCTAGGAAAAGAAGGAACTTTCTTTTCTGAAGCTCATTTGTCATGGACACGAATCGACCAAATATGGATAACTAAAGGACTGGCACCTAAAACTAGAAAAGTGGAAATCTGCCCAAAAACTTGCTCCGACCATAATGCTTTGAAAATGGAATTGAGACTAAACATAACCGGATCCTTCAGATGGAAAATGAATGACACTTTATTCAGAGATCAGGAGATTGTGAAGAAGGCCCAAAAAACTTTAAAAGATTACTTTGAGATAAATCTGAACACTACGGTGGAAAAAAGAACAATCTGGGACGCAAGTAAAGCGGTGATGAGAGGGTTTCTAATACAACAAAACACTGTAAAGAAAAGACTCTGGAATGAAAAGAAGCAGAAGATATTGGAGAGAATAAGTGAGGGTGAAAGGAAATTAAGATCTAGGCCCAAGTCTAAGGAAGTGCTGAGAGAAGTGAAATTTTTCCAGGCCCAATATATGAAACTGATAAACCAAGAAGTGGAGTGGAAAATTAAACAAATGAGACAAAGATCTTTTGATTCAGCAAATAAATGTGGGAAACTGCTAGCATGGCAGTTGAAAAAAAGACAAAAACTAAATACAGTTACAAATCTAGAGATTGAAGGAAGAATGGTTCAGAAGCCTGAAGAAATTAGGAAATGTTTCCAGAGATATTTCAAAGATCTCTATGCACAAGGGCCGCAGAAAGAATCTGAGATAGATCAATTTATTAAAACTAACGGATTACAAAAAATTCCTCAGGAAATGAGAACAACCCTGAATGTTAAAGTTACACAGCAGGAAATCGAGAGTGCCATACAGAACCTCCAATTAGGCAAATCTCCAGGCCCTGATGGACTTACCTCCAAATATTATAAGGTTTTGAAGGACTATTTGATACAACCCTTGATGGAGGTATGTAACCAGATTATGGAGGGTAAGAAGGCACCAGAAACGTGGAAAGAAGCTTTCATCACATTGATTCCTAAAACAGAAACTGAAAAGACTCAACTTAAGAACTACCGTCCCATCTCACTCCTAAATGTGGATTACAAAATTTTTGCAGACATTTTGGCAAATAGATTTAAAAAAGTACTGAATGAAGTGATTCACAAGGACCAAGCAGGCTTTCTCCCGGGTAGGCATTTGTTTGACAACACGAGAAACATTATTGACATTTTGGAACTCTTACAAACAAATATTAACACTAGAGCGGCGTTAATTTTTATTGATGCGGAGAAAGCCTTTGACAACATTTCTTGGATGTTCATGAAGAAAAATTTGGAAGGGATGGGAGTGGGACGGGGGTTTGAAAATGGTATAGAAGCAATATATTCAGACCAAAAAGCTAAATTGATAGTAAACAATGTGGTGACGGAGGAATTCAATATTGAAAAAGGGACACGACAAGGGTGCCCTCTATCCCCATTATTGTTTATCTCGGTCCTGGAGGTGCTTTTGAATATGATTAGAAGGGACCGGTCAGTTCGGGGCATTGAGGTCGGAGTGAAACAATATAAACTGAAAGCATTTGCAGATGATTTGGTACTAACATTACAGGAGCCAGTTTCTAGCACAAAAAGAGTTTTGGATTTAATATCTGATTATGGTCGGGTGGCGGGATTTAAGTTGAACAAGCAAAAGACTAAGGTCTTAGCTAAGAACCTAACGTCTACAGAAACAGATGAGTTTTTGAAAGAGACAGGATTAAATGTGGTTAAAAAGGTAAAATATTTAGGGGTGTTCTTGACTTCTAAAAACTTGAATTTGTTTAAGGACAACTATGAGAAATGTTGGTCAGAAATCAAAAGGGATTTGGAAACTTGGACAAGACTAAAACTTTCCTTGTTAGGCCGAATAGCAGCTATAAAGATGAATGTTTTGCTGAAAATGTTATTTTTGTTTCAGACCCTGCAGATTGTGGACAAAGTGGTATGCTTCGGAAAGTGGCAGAAGGATATTTCTAAGTTCGTTTGGCAGGGCAAAAAGCCCCGAATTAAGTTTAAAATACTAACAGATGCGAAAGAAAGGGGGGGATTTGCCCTGCCAGACTTGAGGTTATATTACGAATCTGCAGCCTTCTGCTGGTTGAAAGACTGGTTTTTGTTAGAGAACACCGATGTCCTAGATCTGGAAGGGTTTGATAACGCTTTTGGGTGGCATGCGTATTTGTGGTATGACAAGGTTAAAGTTCATAAAATGTTCAAAAACCATATTGTTAGAAGAGCAATCTTTATGGTCTGGACAAAATATAAAGACTTATTGGAGAGCAAAACACCAAGGTGGCTTTCACCGGCAGAGGCCAAGGCACGTAAGAGACTTAACATGGAGGCCTACTGGCCAAAATATTGGGAATTAATAGAAAAAGATGGTGACAATTGGAAACTGCAGAGTTTTGAAAATGTAAAAAGTAAGGTGCGAGACTGGTTGCATTATGCCCAAATTCGGGAAATTTTCAAAACAGACAAAAAGGTTGGGTTCCAGGTGGAAAAATCGAAATTAGAGACAGAATTGTTAGAACCTAAAGACAAATTACTTTCAAGAATGTATAACTTGCTGCTTAAATGGAATACACAGGATGAGACAGTCAAATCCGCCATGATAAAGTGGGCACAGGATATTGGACATAACATTATGTTTGAGGACTGGGAAAGGTTATGGACCACCGGATTGAAATTCACGGCATGTAGTGCCCTGAAAGAAAATATTATGAAAATGATATACCGGTGGTACATGACCCCAGTCAAGCTTGCTAAGATATATCACCTGTCTGATAATAAATGCTGGAAGTGTAAAGAGGCGGAAGGGACGTTCTTTCATCTCTGGTGGACATGTCCGAAAGTGAAGGCCTTTTGGGAAATGATCTATAATGAGTTAAAAAAGGTATTTAGATATACCTTGCCTAAGAAACCGGAGGCCTTCCTTCTGGGCATTGTAGACCAGAATGTGTTAAAGAAGGATAGAGCTTTTTTTATGTATGCTACAACAGCAGCAAGAATTCTCATCGCAAAGTGTTGGAAGACACAAGATTTACCCACACTGGAGGAATGGCAGACGCAGTTGATGGACTATATGGAACTGGCGGAAATGACTGGCAGAATCCGAGACTTGGGAGAAGAAAAAATGGAAGAGGACTGGAAAAAATTTAAGGACTATCTACAAAAATATTATAAGCTGTATGAATGTTAAGAAAATGCACTTTTTAGGAAATATTAGCCCCAGCAATGGTAATTAGGTGAAATGAAAACTAAGGCATAAGAAAAAGAGAGGTGAAATTAAGAAAAATCTTTATTGCATTATGTTTTAATCACAATATATAAGATCATGGTTACAATAACTTTGACTTTGGTAACATGAAATTGAAAGATACAATAATGAACTGAAAGATACAATAAGTAAAATGGGTAATATGACAAAATGAAAGATACAATAAGTGATGAAATAAGATAACAAAATGCTGAAGTTGGTATTATAAATAATGCAGATTCGGGAAGATGTGGGGAAGTCCAAAAGATTCTGTAAAAGAAATATGATTTATGAAACTTTTGTATTTTACTCTTTGTTCTTTTTTATTCTGTAAAACTAATAAAAATATTTAAAAAAAAAAAAAGAAGTCAGCAGATATACTCTAATGTTTGGTACAAAATTACAATATCCTAGCAGTTGGTTCAGAGAGCTAGAAAATAAAGCATATATTTATGAAAGGCCTTATTCTCTAGCTATCTGAACCATCTGAGCCAACCAAGGAAGTGCTCTATGAGGAGCCAGCTTCAGGCACTAGGCCTGGTTGGCAGACTAACTCTGCATAACAAAGATGACATGAAGGCTGGCAATCTCAACCCCGCTTTATACGAATCCCTAGCAGTGCCTAGAGAAAGACAGTCAGGTCATGCATGCACAGCAGTGACCAGTGGAGAATGACCACTGGGAGGAGCGCAGAGAGAAGTGCACATAGTGCACTTGTAGCAGCAAACCAGACACCTTCATCTGCCCCACTTGCAATAAAACATGTCTCTACAGCCACAGCAGGTGCTGTAACTCTCCAATGGTTCGACTCTACCCCCCAAAGGCACACTCTTCCATTGTCTCCCAAGACAAACAGGTGCCAACAACTATGTGAACCTGCTGCTGGGATATTTTCAGTTTGGACCAAACATTGGAATAAATCCTCCAGTTTTTGACAGCCCAACAAACTCCTGGGTCTACAACCGATCAAAGGATTTGAGGACAGAAAATAGAAGTACAAAGAATTGTCCCACAAATCCTTAGCAGAGAAATCAAATCCCACAGGCGATTCCTTTTATTCATTTAAGGTGGGGGTGCCTAACCCCGAGTTCCGGGATCTGGCTGCCCAAGCAATTTTGTTTCTGCCCCTCTTCCCAAGACCACTCTGATTTTCGTGGCATTATCAAAACATTCAGTTTATGGTTATCATCTGTTCCCTACCATTCACTGACCTATAAATGGGACCTACCCTTTTCCAGTTACTGCAATTAATCCAGAATGCCGCAGCTAGACTGGTGACTGGGAGTGGCCGCCGGGACCACATAACACAAGTCCTGAGAGATCTGCATTGGCTCCCAGTATGTTTCTGAGCACAATTCAAAGTGTTGGGGCTGACCTTTAAAGCCCTAAACGGCCTTGGTCCTGTATACCTGAAAGAGCGTCTCCACCCCCATCGTTCAGCCCGGACACTGAAATCCAGCGCCGAGGGCCTTCTGGCGGTTCCCTCATTGCGAGAAGTAAGGTTACAGGGAACCAGACAGAGGGCCTTCTCAGTAGTGGCGCCCACCCTGTGGAACACCCACCCTCAAATGTGAAGGGAATAAGCAGATATCCTATCTTTAAAAGACATCTGAAGGCAGCCCTGTTTAGGGAAGTTTTTAATATTTAATGCTGTATTGTTTTTAACATTTGATTGGGAGCCGCCCAGAGTGGCTGGGGAGACTCAGCCAGATGGGCGGTGTATTAATAATAATAATAATAACAACAACAACAACAACAACAACAACAACAACAACAACAACAACATGTTGTTGTTGTTGTTGTTGTTGTTGTTGTTGTTGTTGTTGTTGTATCTGTCCAGGTCACCATCTATGTATTTTGGCAAGTCTGAAAGATTAGTGAAGCACAAGACCACTTGACTGAAACCATCTACTTTGCTTCTAGAATTATACTGTTCTAGAACAATGGTTTCCAACCTTCCCTCCCCCAATAACACTTGAAAAATTCTGAGGGTCTTGGAAGACCACTTAAAAAATTTCTGCCTGTTGTAGCAACTGTAATGTACTGTGCTAGATGCTGCATGATTTTAATTGTATATGTATAGAAACACAGTGGACCACCTAATGAAGCTCAAGGACCATTGATGGTCCAAAGACCACAGTTTGGGAAACCCTCCTCTAGAACCGATATACTCAGGAGGACAAAACATCACCGGAATTTTCTGGGATCCACTTTCCTTTTCATATTGCCTTCATTGTCAAAGGAACTAAAGTTAATCAGCCAGCCAGCCAGCTATCAACAACTTGTGCTGCAAATCTGATTGCTTGATAAGTACTAAATCATTGAACAAGTCTACACTCACATAGGCCAGTAAGAACAGCTCTCCCAATCTTCATGGCTAGAAGCCTAGGTTTGACTTTGGGAGAGATTTTACTGTGAAGCAAAATCGGGTGGCACTGTGGGTTAAACCACAGAGCCTAGGATTTGCCGATCAGAAGGTTGGCGGTTCGAATCCCCGCGATGGGGTGAGCTCCCGTTGCTCGGTCCCAGCTCCTGCCAACCTAGCAATTCGAAAGCACGTCAAAGTGCAAGTAGATAAATAGGTACCATACCGGCAGGAAGGTAAACGTCATTTCTGTGCGCTGCTCTGGTTCGCCAGAAGCGGCTTAGTCATGCTGGCCACATGACCCGGAAGCTGTACGCCGGCTCCCTCGGCCAATAAAGCAAGATGAGCACACAACCCCAGAGTCGGTCACAATTGGACCTAATGGCCAGGGGTCCCTTTACCTTTACCTTTAAAATCCAACTAATTTGGAAATGAAGTTCCATCATCCTAAAAAATAAAAAATAAAAGGTATATGCAAAGTGTGTGAAAGACAAGAAGGATGCAAACTGTATGCAACAGGTAATGGCACAGAGACCTTTTTTAAGGTATGAATTTCTGTTCACAGTCTGTCTCTTTGCTCAAAATCTACCTAATGATTTATGTAGGGCAAACAACAATGAACGGAAACAGCTTTTACATATCCAATTAGGTCTGCCCTTTCAAAATGGCAATTCTGCAGTCACATAAATTTTAAAAAGAACTTTTTCCTCCTATTAAAAATTCCTTTCTGTTTGATTTGCGTCATTTTTGAACCCACAATGAAATATTTTGGATGCAGTGGTCATAGATCAGCTTGAGGAATTGCACATACTAATTGCCAAGCTAAAAAGGTAAGTTTGACAACATTCCTGGAATTTGTTTTTGTTTGGTTTGGTTTTGAAGTTGTGCTTCTTTTAAAATATTAAAAATGACAACAAGGTTTTCTCTGGGAAATGTTTTAATGGAAAACAAATAAATATACAGCCAACTTTGCTTTCTGCTTACAAAGAACAGGAAAAGCCAATCCATTTGACTCAAACCCTTTTCAGATGTGATACTTACTAGTGGTTTTTTGCAACCAAAGATACACACCAGTATTAAAAGGTGTTTCCTCACCTCTACCATTCCTGGGCATGTGGCCTTCTTCTCATAAGAACATCAGAGCTCTGCTTAATCAGGCCAATGGCCCAACTAGTCCAGCACTTCCCAGGGGAAGCTGCAAGCAAAACAAGAATGCTCTCCCCATCTGTGGTTCATATCAACTGGTATTCAGAGACACACTGCCTTTGACAGTGGAGATGGAACATAGCCATTCTTGGTTCCAATTTCTTGCCCTCGTTTTCCTTCTACCTCTGAACCATGATGTCTTCCTTGCTCTCCTTGGCCTACTGTGCTGCTTTCTCAGTCCCCCATCACCTGCTTTCATAGGCCCTTCCATTCTGGCCTTCCTTCCTTGGACTCTAGACCATACTCTCCAACATGTCGCCATAGAAAACCAGGACGTGGGTGTTCCAGGATGCATGTGACTTGTGAGAGATCGTGGCGACTCAAAACATGCATTTTTGGGTGCCATAATCTCACACGAGATCACGCCCTGAATGTTTTTAGGGGCTTCAGTGCCCAAAAATACACCACAAAATGGGATGTGCCTATTTAATCTGGGCAGCGGGGGGTATGCTAGACTCTGAGAAGTTTCTGTCATTTCTGCCTCCATGGCATCAAGGCAGAACTGCCTGTCATTTTGAGAAGCTTCTAAACACCACATTCTCACTTAGTGCTATATAGATATGTGTGGTATAGTTAGTCATCATCACCTACAAAGAAGAGTCAGACTTGCATATACATGATGCACTGATGGCATTTAAGCATTAATGTTGGTGGTAGTTTGCTGTATTTATGGAGTTCTTTGTGGCTAAATTCATTCTGTTGGAGTGAGCCACTGACAGCAGAGAAGTGACCATCACCACCTACATAACACATGGCTTACTTTCAACTATGTTATGTTTAACTTACAAACTGATGCATGAAAGCTTTATTAAGTATATTTTTAGACCAGTTTTACTAATGGATTGATCTAGACCAGGGGTAGCCAACATGGTGTCCTTAATATGTTGTTGGACAACAACTCGTATAATCCCTGAACACAGGACATGCTAGCTGGGGCTGATGGGAGCTCAAGTCTAACAGCATGTGAAGGGCACCATGTTGGCTACTCCTGACCAAGGCACTATTCTGTATCTAGTAGGGAGCAGAACCGATTGCAATAATTAGAAAGTGCCATATTTTGCATTTTCTAAATTTTGATTTTTACAAAACCATGTGAATTGGTTAGAGAGTTCAAATGTGGAAAACCCAGGTTCAACTTCTTGCTCCGCTATGAAATGTGCTGAGTGGCATTAAGCTTTTTCTGTCTCTCATCCGAGCTTACCTTCCTTTTGTGAACCCAAATGCTATCATGAGCTTTTTTGGAGGAAGAGAGGTATGTGGGTAGCAGTAGCAGTGCATGTGGCAGGGCAGAGCTGTGAACCCTCCCTGTGAACCAGTGGTAAGCCACTGGTGCTGCTGCTTAACTGGGCAGTACTGTGATGGGGAGGAGGGTCACAGCAAGTTTGATGCTGAGCAGTTGCACTCTTGGGAGTTCTGCTGCCAATCCAGCACCCCGGTGATTCAATTGCAAAGCCCTGACCTTGCCACCACGTGAGCAGTAACAATGCAATAAAACTGCTAGCACATTTGCAAAGCTAAGCAGGGTCCGGTATGGTTTCAAATTGGATGGGGAACCACTTGTTGAGATTCCTGCATTGCAGGGGTTTGGACTAGATAATGTTCAAGGTTCCTTCCAACTCTATGACTCCATGTCAATGGCAGAAAGGTGGTTCTACTGCACCACAAGTGCCATTGCTGGTGGATACTGTTCAAGCACTAGGAGGCAGTGGGTATAGTTGTATGGGGTTCTGCTCTTGTTTGAGATAAACAATAAAGTTTTCGTTGATTTTCCCGACTGATGTGCCCTGAGAGCCTTCTATGACAGTAAAGAAACAAACAAGAAGAAGAAGCATTAACCTGCACAGAATTTGTCTGAGCCTCAGAAGACTCAGCCTAAACCTTCAAAGGTGAGCAGTGCCTGAATCGAGTGTTTCCATATTTTTAAACTTCAAAGGTTTTCACTTAAAAGCCTTTTTTCCACTCTGGAGCTCAGCATGAGCTTGACTGCAGGATGGTTTTGTGTGGCGGCCTGTCAGCTTACATCTCCACCACAGTGAAATTCAACTAATTGTAAGTGTGTATTGTTCCAGGCACAACATACACACTCTGCTGCCCAGGCGATGCACACTTGCAAACAGACTTCTCCACTAATGTATCAGCCTGCTCCTGTTTCCTCCCCTCTGCCCCCAAGATAAACTTGTGGTACCTTTTCCATTAGAGCTCTAGTTTCCAGACAGCATGTTACCTGCTGGAATACGAGTCATTTTACCTGTTTTTAAAATGCAGGATGCAAACCTTCCATATTCTAAAGTCAAATAAGGCATTTAGGAAGACAGTCTCAGGAACATAACAGGGTTTGTCACTGACATCTTACTTCTCTGTATACACAGTTCCACTATAATAAAAGAAGCAGGGAAGATTATTTCCCTATGGTCTTCTTCTCTCAGACTAGCAAGTTCTGTGTGTAAGTGTAAAAGGCAATCATGCTTTTTACCACTTTATACCAGCTGCATCCTTGATGGTTTCACAAATGGGGCACAAAGCTTCGGTTAAAAAACAAAGTCTTTAAACTTTTAAACAGTGCTATTTAGCAAACCAAGCCTCAGGTACACTTTCCCCACCTAGAATGGCTCTCAGTGTTCTACCCAGCAACACCCACTCAGCACCTTCTAGGATTTAACTTTCTCTCAGGGTTATCAAAACTAGGTTGCCCTGCCTGGCTTACACCACTCAGATAATTCAATCCCCAACTGCCCACATTGGCAGTTAGCCCCTCTCCCACTGACAGTCAAATCTCTATCTCTGAGAGCCAATTCACTATCTGTCCCCACTGAATGATACTCTCTACCTGAGCCCACTCAGTCAGAGGCCTCATTTGCCCACCCAGGCAGAAAGTCCCTATCTGACCATTAAACTGTCAGCATCTGACTTAAATTTTCCCCTTCTCTCGCTCCTGATTGGCTGATGGTCTCACCAGCTCTCACTGGTTGCAGACCCAAGGCTTATCCATCACAGAAGGTGTTCTAGATTTATAATATTATCACCATCCATTTTAGGGATGGGTGGATCTGTCTATTTTGAATTTTGAAGGAGGGTTGTGTTTCACTTTGCGTATTATTTTGTAGGCTTGTCTTTAAGAGAAAGCTTACTGTACTTTCCTGTGTATAAGATGATGTTTCCCCCCCCCCCAAAGTTTTTAAGTGAAAAATTGGGGGTCGTCTTATACATGGATTTATATGGTAAGGCTGGGGCTAGTTGCGGTTTGGCATGGAGGTAGTTGGAGATGCAAGGCAAGGAGGTGTGGTGGCAAGGAGGCAGCTATTACACAGTGAAGTACAGCTCCACTTCCCACTTCCGTCAACCAGGGTGGTGGATTGAGTGGGGAATCACGGGAGAAAAGCTCATTAACTTTTTGTTTGACCTTATTAAAAAAGCTGAACAATCTTTTGGGCAATTCCCCCCCCCAAAAGCTCACTTATATTGATTTCTTAGTTTGGGGCTCCCAAAAATAGGGGTTGTCTTATACATGGGGCCGTGTTATACACGGAAAAATGTGGTAATTGACTTTATCCCCCTTCCCTTTCGATTGTTACAACTTCGTTTACAATAAAAAGCATTTGGGTGCCACACACCCAGATGGTGGTCCGTCAGAAGGTACAAGACCAGCTCATACTGTGATGGCAAAGGTGGGAGTCGACAGATGGCTACCACAGGTTTTCAGTGGTCAAATGACTAGGCCCTGTGGCCTATCACACTTTTTGGAAGTGTAAAACCAGTGTGGATAATATTGAAACAAAATTTAATTTAAATAGCTGAGCCCCATCCCATGCAAAGAAGTTCATTAATCAAATGGCTTTCTGAATAGACAGCAGGAAATTTACTCTTGCCTGATTAAGTATTGCTCCTGCCTGGTGTCCACACTGCATTGACAGTAGCTGTTCGTACTGTATTTTGTGTACAAAAATCCTTTAAGTGGAGCATGGCTTACATATTAGGTTTCTGCTCTCAATAGATCTGTGTAATGCCGATCCTTCTGCTGTAAAAATGAGAGGCGCGTAACTGAGGTAGTGGAGTTCGAGATGGGAGGGCATGATCACAGGAGCCATCATGGAATTAAAGTATCCATTCTGGGCCTGTTCCCAAGGCCATGGGATGGAAAGGCACGTCCACCATGACTCAGGTTGCCTTTAGATCAAGTTTTCTTTGTGCAGTTGTCTTTTTCTCCCTGCTTTTTCTGCATTTTCTCCCATGCTTCCTGTGTGGTAGTTATGATGCATAGCAAACAAGACCCCAGCTGAGTGGCTGCTGCATGCTGGGATGGAGAATTATTGGGTTCCTGATGTAGATCTCTACTCACTCCTTCTTCCCTGGCGGGAAGCGGGGCACCATTTTGTGGTTTGCCTCAGGTGCCAAAATGTCTTGGGCCAGCCCTGCCCAGAAGTCTGTGAGGGAAACCATGAACATTAAAGTATTATAAATGTGCTTAACATGTACGGTGTGCATGTGAACCAAAGGTTCAGGAATGCGCTTGTGCTGCAAAATACTTACAGGCTGGACTTTTTGGCATTTGGTGACCATGGGCTTATTGGTTTTTCAATGGCAATAACTTCCTGACATCTTGGGGAAAGGTTATTAAATGTTCTAGCAGTGCCATAAAGGGGTGAGCAAGACCTGAGAAGTATAGTTTCCTTGTTGATCCTTAGACACCCTGTTGAATCTTGAGGGGTCTAATAAATTTGTTATCAAACTGGCGGCCATAACATCTCGGACCTGCTATGAGGGCTAGTTCCAAACTTATCACCTCTAATAATTAATAATTGGTTCCACTGAGGCTGTCGTTTTGCATTACTTTGTATTTTTCGCTGTGTTTCACAATCAGTCGATTGTAATAAACGTTTGCTGGATTGGTGAGTATGGCCATGATTGCCAAAGGCCTCCAAGTCCACCTTGCAGAGCTCCAGCGATTGACAAGCTGTATCTGTACCACACAAATCCTAGGGGTGAATTGATATATTTGCCCCCTAACTGATCCCTCAACCCTTAGAGTATAGAAACCTCAGGTGGTAGAAACCTCAGCCGGTAGAAATACAATTGAAGACTTATGGGGTGGATGTGGCTGTTGAGCTACTACAAAATTAGCAAACAATTTTTAAAAAAAGAATAAATAAGGAATTTTGTTTTATTTTTAACTACAGCCAAATGCCTCATTTTTAATTTGGTCTCACTATTTTAAGATAGCTCAGGGCAGTGCAAATCTGCTGTCAGTACACTCTTATTAATAAGCAATCATGACGGAGCTGCAGGTCCTTTCCTCTGAGGATTAAATGGTCTGAGATGCATCAGGAGGTCATTAGCCCCAAGTCAGTCATTAATCCCCAGGAAGTGTCCTTTGCTAGGTGGTACTGCTATTAGGCTGAAAAGTGTCATAAAGCAGTTGTGGGAATAGTAGTATTGTTGCTTTTTTGTATTTTTTATTTTTTTAATCAATAGACGTAGGCAGTGAAAAGCGTAGCAGTGCTTTAAATGGAGGATATCTCTTGTGTAAGGGCATTTTGGTGACAGATACAACATACCAGCAGAAGGCCCAATAATGTGTCCCTGCTTCCCCGCCTGTGATCACAGCTCAGTGACTTTGTAGCTTCAATTGCACATTGATTTTCGTTTCTCTGAGCACTGTTTATTCAAGTAATTGTCAACTCTTTTCCTGTCCTTTGCTGACCCCAGGAAACAAGTTTTTCCCCTTTTTTCAGAAAAGAAACTTGTTTCCATTTTGGGATTCCTATTATCTACTGAATCGAGCTGCATGGACTACCGTGGAAGATCAAGGAGAGAGAGAGAGAAGGCGAATGCAATTTAATCTTGAGCAAAAGTCAACACAGAAAAAGGCAGAGATTAAAGCGAAGGATTTCCACCACCCGCTCTTAAAAGAGTGCTAGGACTCTAGAACAAGAATAGCCAAACCAGGATGCAGCCATTAAGGGCCCTGGTGAAATTAAGGGGAAAGGATTGTACAATTTGAATGGGGGGGGGGAGGCGGAAAGTTCATGGTGTTCATTAGTGAAATTTACTCAGCATGATTTACCAAAAAGAGAGGGAGGCAGAAAGGAAACAAGGCAGGCAAAATGGGGTGAGAGGGGGGAGAATCTTTATGATTAGGTGCTGGGCAGCAAAGAAAAGAAACAAGAGCCTTGCAGGATGGAGGAACAAAAGACAGACTTTTCTGCCTGTCTTCTGATATTTTCGAACTCAGCAAAAAATCCATTGTGTAGCTTGAAAGGGGGGGGAGAGTTAAACTTGAAAGTGATGTGGGGTGTGAAAGCAACTGTTCAACCATTGTTTAATATGAGCTAATGTAATGTCACCATTTCTCCATTATGTAAGTTCTTATTTTTATTACAGTCGCTTTGATGCCATGCTATCACTTTCGCTTCAGTGGGGGGGGGGGAGCTAGGAGGTGGCATCACTTCTTAACCTCCTTCAACCTAGCCCATCCCCAAGCAGATACTTATGTTTGGAAAGATCACCATTAACCAGATGTCATTGACCTTCCCCTCCCTCCCCCTTTTTTTTGCATGTGTCCCCCTAACAGCTGGCAAGAATATCAGCTCAAATTATTCACCACAAGTACACTGTTTCTGTTTGTCTCCAGATAAAGGGATTGGAAATCTTGCTTGTCAGAAGGGGAATGTCAAAAATGATGGGATGGATTTCTTGCAGACAAAAGGAATACTTCTTTAAGATCATTAGCCGGTGACCAATAATTGCCATAGTGAACATCAGAGCATCCAGATGACCTCTCTGCCCTCTGGATTTGACATCTGTTATCCCTGGAAATCTTTTAGCCAATAACTTTTTATGCCAGCCTTTTGCGTGTGACAAATGTGTCCCTAAGATAGTTCAACATGAGGAATTCAGTAAACAGTGTGGAACAAGATGGTAGACATTATGGCTGGGTTCCCTGTAGGCTCTGCAAAGCGAATGAAAGCAAAATTATTTACCCTACTGCCCAAGGTCTACTCTCCCCCATGTATACTGAATTAAAATATTGAGAATTAGCCTCATTGTTACTCTAAAAGCTGTTTTGTCAACAAGCAAAGAGAAGGGATGGGGTTTGACGTTCCGCTTTGTTCTGATTATTAGTGGCAATGTCAGCTATTGATAAAGCACTTGCTGTAACTTATTCTTTGGAAACATAGCTGTGGCCAGGGCTTTTTTTTCAGGGGTAACTTGCCAGAACTCAGTTCCAGCACCTCTCAGGTGGGTGCTATTGCCATTCTAAGAGAAAGAGGGAGGCATTCATGGTGAGTTCCGACACCTCTTTTTCTGGAAAAACAGCACTGGTTGTAGTCACAGGTCGAAATAAATCTCTTCTAAAACAGGGGTAGGTATTTCTTAGTTTGTTATTGCTAACTAAAGCAGGGATAGATTAACCTTAATTCTAAATGTGCTACTGGTATCTGTATGCTTTTCTATTCATTTTTTTGCTAAGGTGCTTTAGCATGTAGTGGCAACCCAACTCAAAGAACTTCTGAAACTATTTGCAGAGGGGTAGCCGTGTTAGTCTCTTGCTGTAGAAAGAAGAAAGACTCCTGCAGCACTGTGAAGACAGGGGCAATGTGTCCCAGTGGGTTCTGTTGGACCTCTCATCAGCTCTTGATGCCATCGTTCTGCCCGGACACTGAGGTGCAGCGCCGAGGGCGGTTCCCTCGCTGCAAGAAGCCAAGTTACAGGCAACCAGGCAGAGGGCCTTCTCGGTAGTGGCACCCACCCTGTGGAATGCCCTCCCACCAGATGTCAAAGAGAAAAACACCCACCAGACTTTTAGAAGACATCTGAAGGCAGCCCTGTTTAGGGAAGCTTTTAATGTTTGACAGACTATTGTATTTTAATATTTTGTTGGAAGCCACCCAGAGTGGCTGGGGAAGCCCAGCCAGATGGGTGGGTTATAAATATATTATTATTATTATTATTATTATTATTATTATTATTATTACTACTACTACTACTACTACTACTACTACTCTACTACTACTACAAATGCCCTGTCCTTACAGCATCGAACAGACTCTGTTTTAAAAACAAATGTTTATACTCTATCAAATAAAGCTTTTACAGAGGTCTCTGAGTCCTGGGCATTCCTCCCCTCAGGCCAGAAGAGGACATTTATTTTAATGTTGTAATGAAATTGTATTATTGTGTATTTAAATTATGCATGTTTATATTTCTTCATAATTGGTTTTGTATAGACTTTCCTGACCCCACCCCTCACCAACCCCAAACAGGTCTCATTGTCAACTCCAGGTGCTCAAAGTTGGAGTAATCCAAAGCTACATTTATGTAGAGGGATCCTAGAATACATATATACAAATGCTAGGCCACATAATTTTTAAAAAATAAACATGGCAAGTAAAAAAGAAAACTATGGAAAAAAAATCAGGAACCTTGGAAATAGTATACTAGCCTTAGTTGCTATGTCGTCTTATTCCTGTGTTTGTCCCACCCTATACCACACCTCAAGAACTACCTGGAAAAAGTCCAAGAAAAGCCCAGGTGTAATGGCTGCAGGAAGTGACACTGGGAGTGCTTGGAAAAGCGGCACGCGCCTACTGAGTCAATGTTGGCATAGTTTTTCTGGCATAGAATGCCAATGTAATTGGTTGCTTCTGGCTATTAAAAATGGCATGACACGATTCACACTTCTGAGTCAGTATATTTTGCCCAGCTAATGCTCCCTGTAACTTTAATTACATTAATTGCTATTCTCAACTTCCCCGCCTTAAAAACTGTTGCGTAAAATTCCTGGCACTGAATTACACCTGGCTTCTTCGCAGCTGTGAGTTAGCAGTACTAGCACAGATGATGTACAAAGGGGCTTTTTGTGAGAAAGGCATCTTGGTGAGTTGGCCAAGTTAAAATGCAGTTAGAATCTTGACACTATAGAAATTAACTTTCCTAAGTTCATTTCAAACTGGTCCAGATGTACAGTTTCTTAAATAAAGTACAGTGGAACTTCGACTTCTGAAACATTTGACAGCCGAGGCACAATGGGCGGTCAGCAATTTCAATGGAGAAAATTGAGAAATGCGCCTCAGAAGCCGTTCGACGTCCAACGTATACAATTAATTCTGGGTTTTCGGTATTTGAAAACGGAAACGTTCAGCTTCCAAGATGCTCGAAAACCAAGGTTCCATTCTATTACAAATTGAACAATCACCTCATATGGGTCCCATGGCTCTGGGGCCAGTTTCAGAAGTTAGTGATGACCACTGACTTGGGTGACTTTAGAGAAGGGCTCAACAAATTCATGGAGGATAAGGCTATTCCAAAAGCTACTAACCCTGATGGCTATGTTCTTGCTCCACTGTCAGAAGAAGTATTCCTCTGAATACAAGATGCTGGGATTTAAAAGTAGAGTGTACTATTGTACTCAGGTCAGCTATGTGAGCTTCCCACAGGGATCTGGCTGGCCACCAGGAGAAAAGGATGCTTGACTAGATGGGCCTTTGGCCTGCTTCAGCAGGGCAATTACAACAGATTGTTCTACTCCTGCTTCAAAGAGAAGACTAATACCCAACAGCAGCTGGGCAAGGGTAAGAAGTGAGGCCTACTTACATTGACAGATCTCCTACATCCGTGTCATCAGTCTTTTGGAGCCTTGTTGGCTTGAGTTAATAACTCCCTCTAACAGTATGGTCAGGGCTAAAGTACATGGAGGCAAAAGGGTGACATTGGAAACAACAGGGAACTATCAGCATGCTTGGAGGGTGTTAAGTTGTGGGTGAACATATCAGACGACACAGCGATTCTTCAAACAGCTCTTATTTATTCATAGGCCAGGACAGAACTGAACTGAAGGGTTCAGTCAGCCTGCTTATATAGAGCTCCAGTACAATGTAACTGTAACAATTTTCTAAAACTATCCAATCACTGAACGTCACTTTCGATCCCTTATTTGCATAACCATCTACAATATCCTCCTGCTGGCCCAGGGTGAGAACTTCAGTACATAACAGAGGGAACCCTGAATTAAGAAGAAGAAGAAGAAGAAGAAGAAGAAGAAGAAGAAGAAGAAGGAGAAGGAGAAGGAGAAGAAGAAGAAGAAGAAGAAGAAGAAGAAGAAGAAGAAGAAGCTCCCAAAACACCCTGCTTAGTGGGAACAAAGCATGCTTTGGAGCCACAGAGTGTTGTCACTTGGAAAATAGGAATGCATAGAAGAGAACCAGTGCTTTCTTTTTTTAGGGAGGAGGAAGTTCCGGTTCTCACCATGAAGTTGTTAAAGTAATTGCCACACTTTTGGGGGGGAGGTGCTGGTACTGCATACCTTTGAGTACCCCCAGAAGAAGAAGCACTGGAAAAAGCTAGGAATGGAGTGTCCTGTAGTAGAACATGACTGGCTGTTTGAAACTCTGAACAGGAGTACTCTTAGGGCATGTACATATTCACGGCTTAAATTTCAGTGAGGTCCTTTCCCCTGCTGCCTTTCAAGTTGCATTTTACATCTGATTATCTGGTTTGTTTTCCTGTGCCTTCAACCAACCCCCACCCTGCTATTCAACGAAGCTGCCATCTACACATGCATTGCCATTTGTGCATGCACAGCAGCTGTGTGAAATGAACACACCTCAGCTTGACCGGAGCTAATATTTTGGAAGATGGTTTGAGGGGGAAAACACCCAACAGCAGAATTTTTCAAGAAACTACAGAACTCAGATGAATTATGGGTAAAGTCGCATGCAATCTGCTTCAAACACCAGCGATGGGAGCAAGCTAGAATAAATGACAAAGTGTACACAGTCTTCTCAAGAGGTGAGGATGTACTGCAACATTTTGTTGACGGCCCCACTTGTCCCCCAATGATATAGTCTCAAGAATAAGCACTGAATAAAACAATACCTTGGCGCAGTACTAAGAGGACAGGAAATTTATATCAATTTCCCTCTTTTGCCACAGCCACCCTGATTCAGTGTGGGCGGGAGATGCCAAATTTCAGATAGTCACTGAGAAATGTGACTGGTTTATCTTTTAAAAGGGTAAGATTTGGCTCATGAGGACACCCCAATGATTTCACCACATGAAATGCAAGTCAGAAATAACGTTTGGCTTTAAAAGCAATATACAGTATATAAACATGGTCCATATGCAGTCAGCTAGAGTTATGAATTTTGCTGGAAAGTTAATGCTTTGAAGGCCAAATGTTAACCAGGCCAAAGATTTGTGATTAGCATAACCAGCACTCACCATGAAGTTGTTACAGTAAGTGTCATACTTTTTAACAACAACAACAACAAAAAAGAGGTGCTGGTACTGCGTATCCTTGAGTACCCCTTGAAAAGAAAAAGCACTGAGCATGACATTTATTTGGGGGGCTGAGTTTTAGAAACAAAGAGAGAAACATTCTTTGAATATGTGATGGTGGAAACCCTCTGGGGGCAGAAATCTTGATCCCTTAACAGAAAACCGATTGAAAAAGATGACTTGTGATGCACTAGCAGCTGCTCACAGCACCTGTTATTTATTCCCATCGTTACATTTCCTGCAGCATTTCTGGAAAGACCTAAAGGGGTCTCCCTCTTCTCCTCTCTCTTTTGCAAAGGCTTCTTTGGAATGGCATTTCATGGTAGTTGACTGGTATATTTCAGCGATGACAAGGATTCCGAACGTTTCTCGAAGTAAGCTTTTCCCACAACAAGATATGTGTGCTTTGCGTCTCAAATGTAGGACATGAAAGATCGTTTCTCAGGCTACAGTTCCCATGCAGAGCCTGCCAGGAAATGGGGCTCTGTGCGACGTGCTGTTTCATGTGGACGGCTTCATTCTCCGGATCAGCCTCCACCTTCTGGTTTGCCCTCCAGATGTTGTTGGACTCCAAATCCCATCAGCCCCAGCCAGTGTGGCCAACGGTCAGGGAGGATGGGACTCATACCTAGCAACATCTGAAGGGCATCTGGTTGAGGGAAGGCTGCTCAAAAGTTGATACCAGTTGACAGCAATGCACAGACAACTCATACTGTGGATAGGATGCTACTCTGTGCAATTAACCAGATTACACAAAATTATTCCCTGCAGGAAACAGCCATTGAACAGAGACTCCAAGTGCAGCAGGAGTAACCAGTGTTGGTTAGAACATGGTGCTGATAATGCTAAGGTTGCAGGTTTGATCCCAATAACAGACAGCTACATATTTCCTAGATAATCCTCAGGGTCTCCTCCAACTCTGCAATTCTGTGATTCTGAGCTACAGCTCTTTTAAGGTCTTTCAACAAGCCTTTTAAATGGAGAGATTTATTTTGGCCTGCATCTGCAGTGGAACTGTTTTTAACTGTTTTTGTACCTGGAATTGTTTTTAAACATTTGCATTGCTCTTATACATGGAAATGTTTTCGACTTTTTACTATATGGAAGTGCATAGCAGAGAATTATGCTAGATGACCCTTCCAACTCTTTGGTTCTGTGATTCTGTGATTCTATGGTTCATGTCATGTACTGCTATTCATAAAAAAAAATAAAACAGACAATTCACAACAACTGTACATAAAGCCATACAATGAAAACCAATTTTTTAAAAAGTTAAAATCAGAAATCAGTGAACGATTATGGAAAGATGTAGTGCCCTGGCTGCAAGACAGGCATAGCAGCCAGAATTAAGGCTTGGCTACCAGGAACGAAGTGCTGTAGTTCTGTTGTTGTGGGAGAAGAGTCTGTTGCCAGTCACATTCATTCTATTAGCATGTAGGAGGTCAAGCATTAGCATGATTTGCTGGGTTCTTGTGATCTCACAAAGAATCCTCCCTCCGCTCCTGGGCGATTTGCACTTTTAAAAAATGTTTTATTTTGAAAATTACAGCACAGAATAATTCTGCATCTTAAAGGCTAATAGATATATTGTGGCATAAATGGACTCTCGTCCATGAAAGCTAAGGCAACAATAAATCTATTCAAATTCAAGGTGCTGTTTCTTTATGCAGACAAACTTTCACAGGTGCGTTTTTAATTAAAGTAATGGATGAAGCATCAGCAAAATTGGCAAGATCGGCAGCTGATTGTGTATTTGATTCAGTAGTTTGCACAGACTGGTCATTATTCCACCTGTATTTTAAAGTCAGAAGGAAGCCAAGCTTACCCTACAGCTGAGGGTTGTTATGTTTTTTTAGATTACACCTGTCTTCATGATAGCCATTGAATTATATCTGTGCTCACCCAAGGAGTGCTTGCCTGGTCTAGGGAAGCCATGTGATGATGGGAGTGGAGACTTGTGGTACAGCCCCACTTCCCCTTAATCAGCTAGAACACTCTGTGCATGAATGGCGCTAGATCTGCTTCCTGAGTGGCTTCTTCAAGAAACAGAGTGATGCTTCAGCACATGTCAGGACTGGCCCACACAGAGGGACTGCGTTGCAGAGCCACCCTCCTGACACCAGTGTCACTGGGAAGGTCAGCTGCAAGATCAGGGCTGCACATGGACATTGATGGAGCCAATCTGTATTTCATATTGACTGCTAAGTGTGTAACTTCACACTTGGGTCCTAAGAGAAGTCAGATTGTTCAGGTGTTTGGACTAATGTCGAGAAATGAAGCAAAAGTCTACCATTACCACATTGAACTGCAGCTCTTGATATTTTAATGGTAGGTGGGAATGGGGATCACTTTTAAAGATGATATGATGAAAAAGAGAACTATCTTATCATTAAATCCCCAAGAGTGTTATTTTAGTAGTTTGGCACTCTTGATGTTTTCCTTTCAATATTTGTTTAATTGTAACTATTAGTAAATGTAGCTATCAGTAAATGTAAAACAACTAATCATTAACTGGTCAACTCTACTGTGTTAGATATGGCTACAGTAAAAATATATTTTAGTAAAAAATAGAATCCATCAGTTGTTTCCCCCTGCCCCAAGCTTGTGGAAACAGTTCCATTCATCTTAACTCTATGAAAACATGTTGTTACAAAATTATGCTGCAAGACAAATGCAAGTGGACAACACTCCTTTGACAGCAACAGTTCAACAAAGCAGAGTATTGTATTTCTCAAGAGGAAATGTCAAAAGAACTTTATCATCAGGCAGATTGATAAGCTAGATAAATATACCCGGCTCTGGATGCTCAGAACTGCCATTCTAGAAGATAACACTTCCTGGAATCAATTCAAAAGCAACCCTGGGCAGTGTTACACAAATCCTAACTTGTTGATATCTAAGGTTACGTTGCTTTTTTCTTTCATCCAAGCACAAAAGCAGGGGAAGTGAGATCTAAACCAACATCAACAGATTAAATAGTCACACTCCCAACACAGAGTGAAGCATGTGTGAACCTATTTCAGTCATTGGACTCAATCAAGTGCACTTCACTCCATGCTCGACTGTGGTCACTTGCTTCTTATTGCTGTTGACATGCAAGATGTTCAACACTGAGAACAACACTAGAAATATATCCTGAGCTACAGCTACTTTGTGTATTTTGGCTGCATATTAATCAATCTAATCTGGATATCTTTTGTGTTGGCAAGAATGCATCAGTACCCTCGTTACTGAGGATCTGATATTTTTGTTATTGAAAACCAAGGTTGTAAGACTGCACACTTCCATGGAAGTAAATTCCATTGAACTCGGTTGTTCATATTTCTGAATGTACAGGATTGCACTGTCAACTGTTGCACAACAGCAGCACATAATTTTCTGCGTTCATGCACCATGGTATTGAGGTAAGTTAGGTGGTTATTTTATCATTATTATTCAGAGAAAGAGAGAGAGATTAAAGATAGTTATTGTGTGTCCTCAAACAGAATTAAACCTTTGTCTCTTTTGGTGAAAGAATTATTTCTTAAGAATGGATAGGTTAGATCTTCTTGCAGTCCATGGGACTCTCAAGTCTCCTCCAGCACCATAATTCAAAAGCATCAATTCTTTGGCGATCAGCCTTCTTTATGGTCCAGCTTTCACTTCCATACATCACTACTGGGAAAACCATAGCTTTTACTATACGGACCTTTGTTGGTAAGGTGATGTCTCTACTTTTTAAGATGCTGTGAAAGAATAGTTTGATGCTAACTTAATGCTTTTCCTATCAGTTGTTCTGCTCACATATACAAGCCAGTTCCTGGATTCCATCACTTTGTCACATTCTAATGGGGCACAGACAGAGCTTGCCCAAAGCTTATCACACTCATCAGTCATGTTTATTTCATCAAAACCAAAGGTCATCACAAAAATGCCACATGCCAAAGGTAGACAAGACCTGGGTAATAATTAAAAGTAGACTACACTGGGGCTGAATTCACTTCTCATATGCTTTTTCTGACACCCAAGACCTTTCAGGGAAAATACCCTCACACAATCAAACCTGTTAACATTTTTCTGTGAGGTTTGCCCATCTCCAGTGTGACTGGTCAAACTGTGACACAGGCAAGAGACTGTGCCTGTCTGAAGGTTACATAGGGTGGGTGGGTGAAACATAAAACTGGGAACCTTCCCAAATACAGCAGAAATACTTTAAAAATGTTTCTCCAAAGGAGATTAAATATTCAGAGGTGAGCGCCCAGGGGTTCAGTCCAATACTTTACATGCTTGCTCAGAGCTCCATTGTTTTCATTGCCTTAGAGTGCAGTTTGGCAGTTACACAGTTACTCTTTAAGACTAATGGGATTTAAAAGAAGTCTGATTGTATGGAAGCTTTTCACTGTAATGCAGCGTTTCTTAAACTTGGCTGCAAGGTATGCCGCTAAGCAGAGAAAGTAGGCAACCAGGTGCAATGCTAACAAAAAATCTGGACCACTTGAAATGGCTTTCATTTTTGCCTGGATGAAGGCCTTTATGTACAGCCGTCAGCCAACTTCTTTCCAAGTGCACATGGACCTGTTTCCATGCACGCAACACAAGCAGCAAATTTGGATTGCTTAAAACATGTCTTTCCCCTCACAGAAAAAGGTCTACCAACAGAACCCAGATATGTGCAATTTCAGACCCAACAAAGCCATGTGGATTTGGGAAGCTTTACAAAGGGTGCACAGCTCATAAAGAGGAGATCATTTAAGCTGGATGCCCAAGGACTCAGCCCCAGCATCAATGCTGAACTTCAGGACGCTGTACTGAAATATAAACCATTGTTTTGCGATAACTCTGAGCTTGTGCAAAATGTGGTTTTGCCCCTGTCATCACACATCAGGGATGAGGTGTCAGAGATACCAAACAAGCTTGCTTCAGCATCTGCTTCCCCCATTAGAAACCAAGTGATTGAGAGGGATAAACCTTTTTCAGCAATGGAGTCCATCCACCCATGAACAGGTCCTGTAAATTACAGTGGCCCTAGCATGAGACTGGCACTCAATGAACTGCATCTTTATCGTTGCCACCAGAGTTTAGTAAGTTTTTTTCATCGCTACTAATGGAATGACAATGCTCCATGTTCAAACAGTGAACTTTCACTTACCGCAGCTAACCGTGGGAGAGTCCCAGCTGAGCATGCAGTTTTGCTCCATGGCACTTCATGATCTTCAAGATCTACTATAAATGCATGACATTGCTGTAAATGGACTTGGTCCGTATGTCCATCTAGCCCAGCTGGGTGGCAGTGGCTATCCAGAGTCTCAGCCAGGACTATTTTCCAGAGCTATTACCCAAGATCTTTTAAGACCTGGTATTTGCCATAGCTGGGTTTCATGCATCCCCCTCCACCAATTTGCTTTCATGTCAATAAGAGTCATGCTTGGGGAATTCAACCTTTGTGAATTCTGATACAAACTGCCCCGATCACTATCTCCCAGACTAAAGGTGTGAATCAGAAAACATTGTTATTCCTTGGAGTGAACACTTCTCCAAATTCTGTAATAAGGTCCTCAGCATATTTTATAATAAAATACATTTAAAAACATAGGAAGCTGCATTAGACCATTGGGTCAATCTTGATCAACATTATCTAAACTGACTGGCAGTGGCTCTCTAGGGCAGAGCTTTCCAAGCTTTTCATTTTGATGACACACTTTTTAGACATGCATCATTTCGTGACACAGTAATTCAGTTTTGTGGGAATGTTGTGGATAGTAGGAGAGGATATGTTGACTAAATATTATCCTTACTCACTCATGCTAGTGAGCTAGTAGTAGAGCACATTCCTTTGCACATTGCTGGAAGCAAGTTAACAGTTCGTTAGAATCCTTTAAATTAAGCAATCCAGTCTGGCTTGTTGAGTCTGGATTGTTCCTGGTAAAATTCCCCTTTATTTCCCTCTTAAAATAATAGTAACACGGCAGTCTTCTTTAAAAGTAAGAGTAAAGATGACTTACATTCAGTTCACAGTACTTTCCTGAAGGCAGGCTTTAGTTTATAGTTGCAGTTACATTTATAGAGATACAAAGTGTGGCTTCCTCCTCTGTAGGGATGAGCCATGGGCTGCTGGCTAAGAGCCAGCAGAGAGCAAAGGCAAAATGGAGAGAAGGGCATCAAGAAAGTATCAAGAGGAAGATGGCTGCGTGACTGGCCCTTTTATAGGGTCTACACCAGGGTCACGCCCCTCTACCTGGTTACACACAGGGGAAGGATGCTCCAGACCAGGTGTGACAGGAAGTCCCCTGTGAGTCCACTCTGGGCAAACAGGAAATGTTGTATTTGACTGCTTCAGTGATGTTACATCCCACAAGTTTTACTAGCAAACCAGAGGTTAAACTAGCCCTTTCCAGCCCCGGGAGGAGTGCTGCAAGCATTCATACAACTACACACTACAGCTGACACACCAATGTGTCCCAACAGAGTTTGGAAAGTTCTGCTGTAGGGTCTCTCTCAGCCCTACCTGGAGCTGCCAGGGATTTAACCTGGCATGTTCTGCATGCAAGAAAGGTGCTCTGTCACTGAGCTATGACCTGAGAGCTTCATACATTGAGTCCAAAGCCATGCAACTCTGATATGGAGCAAAAAATGGACTCGTCTATCCGTCCGTCTACCTTCAGATGACGATGATGAATAATAGAATTTGGTCCAACAGTGTTATGTTTTTAAAAAAACAAACCCACAAATGTTACTTTGGATATCATTAATAATATTTATTTTGGAAAAATAGTTTAAAAATGAATTTCTTCATTAACAAAAAAAAACAGTAAAAAAAACCTCAAATAACATTTTGCACAATATTCCATAAATACATTATATACAAAAAATATAGTCACATAGACCCGAAGTGCCTTTGTACATATTTACCAAAAAATTAAATTATAAAAAAGAAACGTCACAAAATACTCAAGCTTTACAAATATCCTGAAAATAATTTTTTTACAGTTTTAAAAAAAATAACACACTTTTCCCCCACCTAGTAAAAACACATTTTAGTATAAAAAGGACAATAAAGGCAGTGTTTGTATCTCTAATTCAAGAAACGACTGGCTCATAAGAATCCAAAATATACACTTCAGGCAGTGCATGCTTCTTATGTAGGAATTAAGTCCGTTCATTTAAATATATATAGAAAAAAAAGCAACTGACCATAGTGCAATGATAAATAGTCATAAAAGGCAGTGCAACAGGTATCTTTGAACACAGACCCTGGCCTAGTGTCCACCATGTATTATTTGCAGTCACTTTTGCTAACTTCAGTAGAGAACCAGCTCAGCCTGAATTTAGTTTCTCAGCAGCAGTCAGTGAAGGAATCTCTCTCCCTTTCTTGTTCAGCAGCATTCATTGGGGCATATCACCTTTGAAAATTGTTCCAAAACAACAATCTTGCCATATCGTCTTTCCTTTACACCTGCGTAAAGTTGGAGGGAGGGAGAGAAAGCAAGAGTGAATTGATGAAGGTACAAAAGATCAGACACAAGACCCTCCCAATACTATGCCAGAAATAGAAAACAGGCGCTTTGTCTGGTCACCTGCAGTAAGCAAGCATCTCTTCCAGACAATTAATTTTATGGAAGTTGGTTCTTCCCTTCATGCCCCCAATAAGTACAGGTGGTTTAGCAGTATTTGTGTAGACTAAGCACTTAAGTGGAATTATTTGCAAGGCTGATGAATCTATCAGGCAAGAAGGAAGACTGGGAACAACAATTTGCATACAATCTTATACATTCTCGGAAGCAGATGCCTTGTAGGGTCTCCCCTTGAATCACAGCCCACCGGATGCCTTTCTCTTTAAGGACACATTTGTGATTTTGTACTACTAAAGTACCTAACCTAGTAACTGATGCAATCCACTGGAATCGGTAGGAGGCTTTTCGATAGCAATGGATACATACACAACCTATGGGGCAGTTTCCTTAGAACACAGAAAGCTGCCATTAGTCCATCCATGTCTACACAATAACAGGCTTACCGGCCCTACCTGGAGATTTTGCGGACTGAACCTGGGACCTTCTACATGCAACCATGTTCTGTACCACTGAGCATAGATTTATAGGCATCTACTCTGGAATTGCCCTACTTACTTTCCACTGGACTACTCCTATGTACTAAACCAATTAATTCCTCTTCAAGTCCCCAGTTGCAAAGAACAGCTTGAAGAACTGGGTTGCATCAAGAAGAGCAATAGATTGTGGGATTCAATTAAGAACAACAACGCAAAGCCAGATCCAATTTCAGCTAGTCTAAGCTAGCACGGCATTGGTAAGCGGACGGAATTTGCTGGCTGACTCTAGTTAGCTGGGAAGTTGGATGGGTAAGTTTGCCTTTCGAGCGCATTAGAGAATATACCAACCTCCGTTGCTATGATGCATTCATCTTTCTCTTCTGATATGACATACACCGACTGGTACTTTGTGTCTTTCGAAGTGGAGTATACCGATTCTGGCCGTTTCCTTTCAGACAGTTCACTACAAGCCAAAAAGAAAACAGGAGACAAGGGTGAGACGGCTGCTTAGGCGACCAGCTCGAATATGCTGCCTGCACTTCGCAAGGGGCATGCTGAAACCACCCCCTGCCACCCTCCTTAACCTACCTCTTTAGTTGTACTGCGCCTTTCTCCTCTGCCTCGGAGTCGTATGTGTCGCACTTAGCTTCACATTTGCTGTGTTCCTCTTTAACAGAGTCCTCGTTCTTGAGTTCATGCACCAAATTGTAATCCACTGATGGGTACCGGGCTTTGTAGCCGTTTTTGTCCGCGTTATCGCTGTGGAAGTCCACTTTCTTGTTGGTGTTCTTAATCTGGGTGGCGCCAATGACGCTGATGGAAATGTCCTTCTCTCGCTGGCAGTTGGCCAGGTTGTTCATGGTCTCCGTCTCGCTTCTGCACGGGTCGGGCTGCTGTTGCCTCTTCTGCATTTTGAGCCGGAAGCAGACAACCACAGTGGCACAGCCCAGCAGCAACATCAGGACCAGGATAATCCCGGCGCATACTGCAATCCAAGGGAACTGCGAACTCTGCCCCTCGGTGTACTTCTCAGTGATGTCAACCGTCACTGCCCCCGGAGGCTGTTCGGGGAGCAAAAACTGGCAGTTCAGGCCCCCGTAACCACGAGCGCACTCGCACACGTAGCGGTTGTTCCTCTCGTGGCAAGTAGCCCCGTTGTGGCAAGGGCTGTGTTCGCACTTGCTGACAGGAGTGCTGCAGTTCTTCCCGCTGTAGCCGGGAGGGCAGGTGCAAGAATAATCATTAACCCCATCTTGACAGGTCCCGCCATTCAAGCAAGGAAAGGAAGCACAATCGTCCACATTATCGTCGCAGTGTCTTCCGGTGAAGCCAGCCGGACATTGGCATATATAGGAATTCCCCAGATCAACACACTGGGCTCCTGCAAAACATCAGAGAGAACAAATGAGATCAGCATATAGCCCAGGAGTGACCATTTATTGCATTTGCAAAACTGCCTTTTCGCCAAAGAGCACGTGGGATTTTTCTATTTTATTCTAGCAACAATCCTACAAGGTAGATCTGGCTGAGAAACAGTGACCCAAACTTCATGGCCAAGTGGGGTCCTGACTCCAGATCTCACAGGGTCAAAGATAAGCCTCTTGTCCATTAAACAACGCATCTTTTCAGTTCCCAGTCGACAGCATCCTTTAAACAGCCCTGTCAGACCAACGGCTCGTCCACACTTTTGCCAGATCTGCATTTGGATCATATTGTGTACCAATTAATTTCCCTGGGCCCAAGAGCCTTTCACATTGTTCCGAGGATGTACTTTGTAAAAATCCGATCTTCTCCACTGAAATGAAACTCGGTTTAAGCAAAATGTCTTTGGTTTTTCCATGCACACTGCAAGATCCAATTCGATGGGTAAGATTGGATTTTCAAGAGGCACAGCCATAGGACAATGAGAACAGCTTCCAGTCCCATTGGAATTAAATGGTACACAATATGATCAAAATGCAAGAGAAAGTATGGATAATCCCTGAAGTTATGTAGTATTCACAGCCTCACAGCATACTGCTTCATTGTGTAGGAAAGCAAGGGAAACATAGCCCAAAGAGATGAGCCTTTGTAACGGTAGAAAATGCAGGGGAAGCCCAGTACAATCAAATGTCTTATTACAGGGCTTACTTTCAGCTACAGGATTGCAGCTTCACTCTGACACACGTAGTTGGCAGGCTGCCTTCAAGGCATGATGAAACATATTGCCCACTGAGATCCATCAGAACTGAGGCTTTAAAAGGAACTTGTAAAAATAAAAAAGGATCCATAGGCCTTTAAGGTGTACTCTGTTATCAGCCAGTTTTATGGTTCTTACTAGAAACAGTTTTGAATCATTTACAATGGGGTGGGGAAACCTCAGGCCTAGGGGTCATATGCAGCTCTCTGGGCCTCACTTTACAGCCCTGGGGACTCTACCCAGGCCATGTCCTCTAGGCTGCAGCCTCCCTGGTCCTGCTCCACATCTTTCTCTTATGGTTTTACCTGGCTGGAATGTGTCCTGGAAGTGTGATAACACCTTTTGCTTGCCTGGGTGGAGGATGGAGAGTGGTATGTGTCTGGCCACACCTGCTTGAGCCACTTCCATTACTGGTAGGAGGGCCCTGGAAGTTGACCCCAAGGGAACGTGGTCCCAAGGCTGGAAAAGCTCCCACCAGACACCAGCCCACCATTTTATCATGACTTCTTGATGAGGTGTGTCTAGGATTCTAGTGGACATTTTGTATTTGATTGGTTATGTGATTTTATTGTGTAGGAGCTGCTCTGGGGGTCTACAGAAAGGCAAGATAAGGATTTGTAAAACAAATAAATGAAATGGTTTTGCGGTCGCCATACTTCACTGCTCCAGCGCTTCAAAGGGGTATGTTCTATATAGAAAACAAATGTCCAAATCTGGTGACCCAATTTATAAACACACAGAGGAGGACATATAGTCAGGGAATCAAGCTGGTCCAGGTCATTTCTTAAAAACTGAACCGCAACAAAATCTGAAGCATAAGCATAACCTTACTTACTAAACTCAAGCCAAAAGTGCAATTAAAAAGAACCATCAGAGAATAGGAAGCAGCCCGTCTGATGCCAATTCCCTCAGCTGAAAAGCAGAAGATCAAACTGGTTCTGCTCTCTGCACTCATTGCTCAAGACCATATGACAGGAACAATTTGGGAAGAGCAACAGGCATGGACAGGGGGATTTCTTCTAAGTCTTTGGGTCCGTTTAGACATTTAGCAGAGAGAGCCAAGCGGCCATTTCCTGGACTGCACTACTTCAAGCTACTTTGGGGCAGACGTGGGGAGCAGAAGAGAAGAGTTCTCATGGGTGTGAAAACTTCCTCATATTTAAAAGTTAAAAGCCTGCCTGTACACCTCAGGGAGAAGGGGGGGGCAGGAGATGGCTCTCTTTCCTGATATGCTCAGTTTTCCTTGTTTAAGGAGGATTTGGGAGAACAAACTTCCAAACATGCAACCTTCCAGCCACAGGCTGAGGAGCAATTTATTCAACTGAAAAGGGAAAGCTGACACTGTTGAGAAACACAGCATTTATACTAGGCAAGACAGATGCGCAGAACAATCCTTTGCGTGTCTACTCAGAAGTAAGAGTTACTGAGTTCAATGGGAATTACTCCCAGGTAAACATGCGTAAGACTGCAACTTTTTGAAGTTACACCAAAAGAGTCTTGCTGAGTCAGGCTGGTGGACAACCATACGCTGGGGGCAGGGGGCAGGAGCAAAGCACCATTTTGCTGCAGGTCTCATTTACAATCCAACCCAAGGCCATGGCACACTTCAGAGTAAGCCCCACTTGAACAATTTGGGCCTTCCTTCTGAATAAGCATGCATAAGCTGCATACACCTCTCGTGACACTACTTGACTTGGATTAGATCTTACTCTTCCTCTGCTAAAACGGGAATTCACATTATGGGGCCTTAAGTGAACCTCAGTGGGAAGTTCATTCACTTCCCCTGAAAGTTACACAAACTTAAATGGGAAGTTCATTCAACTTTTCATTGACGGTCATGGCAAAATGCTCATTAATCTTGAACGGATCGGGCAAAGACTGGTTTGGCTTACCATTAGCACAAGGACTGGAGCTGCAATAGTCAATTTTCTTTTCACAGTTAAATCCAGAGTAACCCACTGGGCAACGGCAGCTGTATCCACCTTCCGGGTTGTCTGTGCACCGCCCTCCATTGAAGCACGGACCATCAGCACAAGTCATTGCTCCCAACTCACAGTTTTTACCATAGAAGCCAGGTGGACAGGTACAAGAATAGCTGTTCTCAAGATCCTGTTGCAAAGAAGAGTGTGGTGTTTAGAAACCTATACTGCATACTGAGATTACCGTAAGCATCTCTTAAAACTACTTTTTAAAATAAAATAATAATAATAATAATAACATTTTAGAAACTTACAGTACAGCTCCCTCCATTCTTGCAAGGATTGGCATCACATTCATTGATTTCAATCTCACAGTTGGCTCCAGTGTAGCCAGGACGGCAAGAACAGGTGTAGCTCCCTTGGCCAGTGTTGGTACAAGTGGCACCATTCTTGCAAGGCTTGTGGTGTGTACAGTAATTGAGATCTACAGAAGATTAAAACAAGAGGCATGTCTGTAAGGAAACAAACGGTTTCGCAAGGACATTACACAGCTTCCAGAAGCAACTCCACTGTAAGTTATTCCCAGGTAAGCATGCATAGGATTGCAGTCTTAGTTCAAGGGGGATCAAGTCATGTTACTATGAAAGGTCAAAAACTTACCCTGGTTACAAAAGAGACCGCCCCAGCCTTCCTGACAGTTGCACTGCCAAGGCTGTTGACAGGTACCATGAAGGCAACCTGGGTACCGGATGCACTCGTCACAGTAACGCCCCTGCCAACCAACTCGGCATCTATTTTAAAAAATCAAAAATACCAGACTATTAGTACAGGAAATCCTACCACAAACTGCAAACCCATTGAAGCTAAAAACAAAAACAGAAAACCCCAAGGGAAAAAACTTCCTTAACAATCAAGGAAGACATATTCCTAAACTATTAATAGATGCTTCTTTCGCAGCCTGAATACAGAATTTTCCATTCCATTGAAGCTCTTTGATTTTAACTCATTTCGGAGTGCAAAGTGCTTAAGATGGTGGCTTTGGTTTATTATTGATTACACTTCCGCCCTTCCTCCAAGACGTTCTGAGCAGTATACATGGGATGATCCCATTTGATCTCACCAACCCTGTATCCTGAGAGATCTCCTATTTTCGTAATTTAGAAGAAATTTAGACCCAGGTCTTTTCCTAAATACGACACTCAATCTTCTATTCTACAGCACGCCAGCTCTCCACTAGATTTGGTTACTGAAATTGCAACACTCCACTGCCTCATTATTGTAGCTATCACTTAAGCAATTGTAATTTTTGCCAGGGCTTCATAAGGTCATCAAATTTGAACTCATTATGGCTGAAATCCTATGCACTCCTGCTAGGAAGTGAGCCTCATCCGAACACTATTTCCTAGTGGAAGCTGAACAAGACAGAGATGTAAGCCGAGACTTGGGGGGGGGGAATGTTTCAATTTCTGGATGAATACTTTGACTTCATATTATTGGGATGTCTCACCCAACCATCGGGCAAAACTTCTAAGTCATTTCATGTCATCTATTTGGGATTCTTGGATCAAGTATGCAGGCAGGAGGGCTGGGGTGGGAGGGGCAGAGGACGAAGAGCTCCGAAAACTTACTTGCATTCCCCAGGCTTGTCGCAAAATCCATGCTGCTCATCACATCCAGGCAAGCAAATTGCTGAAAAACACAAAGGAGCAGAAATGTACAGATAAGCCTTTTTTTTGGGGGGGGGAGGGTGGAGTGAGTCAAACTCCTTTCACTAGAGCTGAGTTGGTAACAGCAGCTGAATTCAACTCTGGCGTATTGATCTTGCTTAATAACTGGGTTCTTTACTTATCGCCAGGGATGAACATTCCCCTTAATACAGTTGCCCATGGACAAAAGAGACCTCACAATTGCTCCCATCCGCCTTTTCTTCCCGGCAAGGGTCAGAAGTCCTCTCCCTCCACCCCCCACCCCGCCAGTCTATGCACACAGCTCCTCCTCTTGCTGTCCTCAGAGTGTGTGTGTGTGTGTGTGTGTGTGAGAGAGAGAGAGAGAGAGAGAGAGAGAGAGAGAGAGAGAGAGCAAGCAGATAAGGGTGGACAGCTGGTGTGCAGGGTGCCAGCCAGGACAGCTGCTCTATTGTCTATTCTCTCCCAGCAGCTGCCCCACTGCAACAATACCCCCAACCTCCTGCGGCCAATCAGGGCCAAGATGTGCTTCCCAAACAGCCTATCCCTGCCCAGATCTAATCTATGGCACGCGCAGTGATTTTTCTTCTTATTCAAATAAATAAGTCCAAAGTTCTTTCACACACCCAGAAAGGGAGGCGGGAGTGAAGAGGCCTAGGGAGCACACACACACACACACACACACACACACACACACAGCAATGGCAAAGAAGTAAGCAGGCCAGCAGGAGGGAAGACTTCTGCTCATTACTTTGCCTGGTTATGGAACTCATTAAGCAGGCACTGCAAGTTTTAATTCAACAAAGCAAGCCAGAGACAATGACAAGCCCCGGAGAAGGAGAAACAGAAGACGAGGAAAAGCTGGGCCGATAATCAGATTGTCTCAAAAAAAGTGAACTGAATGGGCAGCGGGAGTGGGGGTGGGGGTGGGGAGGGCAAGCAGGCCTATGAGGAAAGCCTGCAGTTTGTTTATTTATTTCCTCTGCTTCTAGGGTGACATCACCCCCATTGGTCAAAAAAAAAAGGTGGCATGTATTCTAACTCACTCCTCAAACTCAGCTTATTAAAAAGAAAAAGAAGGACGGAGACACAGTCAGTCTACACCAGTAATACAAAGGGGCTTCAGAAGGCAACATCAACTAAGGAGTCAAAGGGAATATTTTCCTAAAGCCATTTTATTCTGCGCTCCTCCACGTCTAATGAGAAAAGAGGAGGCAAGAAGACTAAGTGTTATGATGGGAAACACAAGCCCTCTGTTTGCTGCATTGGCTCAGAATTCTGCCCACCCTCTCTGCACAGATACTGAGCCTGGGCAGTGTCAATCCATTCAACAGTGTTTTCTTTTTTAAAAAAAGCACATACATACAAACAGCGGCAATTACATTGGACACATCTTATCACAATGGCAAGGATCCAACGTACTACTTTAGACACACCCAAGGGCTTGAGGCATGCCCAGTGGCCTTTGTAAGCTTTTGTTTTCTTTGGAATAGCACACAGCCATACCATATCACACTCTGCTTTTGGAAGTTCCCTCAGGTGGCATGGGGGAGTGCCAAACCCATTGGAACGTGTGGAGCTTGTGGGTTCAACTTTCAGATCCTGGTTTGTTGATGTTTTGGTACAGCTCCAGACCATTTGTTGGTGTTATTGCCAACCCTGGCTCACTAGGTTTGGACAAGGACATTCAAATTTTTTCTTGTCAGGCTATAAAATGTAGCCGCATGCCTCCAAACTCCCATGGGGATCCATGGAAGGGCGAGAGGAGAACAGTCCTCCTACCACCAATGAACTATAATCCCGAAATTCCCACTTTTTTAAAAATTTTAGAAAAAGATTATAACATTTGTAGATCCCAAGAAAGGAGACAATATGTGCAGACACTTCTCATTTTTGATGAGCACCTGGCCTGCCCACTGCCTTTTAGTGCTCCACCCCAGAAAAATACACCATTCCTATGGACACCCATGTTTCCTCCACTATCATTGCTGCTATCAATGACATTACCAGAACTGAAACTACGAACTCAAAAACTAAATAAGACCTTAAATAAACAACCATATGGGATGCAATTCAGATGTCACTGAAGTCAAGGAAAGAATGTGGGGGTTTGCATTTTAGTGTGGGGGTTGCATTTTCTGGCACCTTCGAGTCAACCAACTTCAACACTTGAATTTCTCTGTGTGTGTGTGTGTGTGTGTGTGTGGTGTGTTTGTTCTTTGCTCCTCCCACAATTATGCTGGCCTGATCTTTGGAAGAGGGGGATAGTCTTTAACAACTTTAAAGTGCCAAGTGCAGAAATGCAGCTGTCAATCAGCAGAATGACTTTTAGGAATGTTTCAATGTGTGTCCTTGATTTTCATCTTTGTTTCGTGTACTAACCTTGGACCCTCCAGGTATTTGAGGACCTCTGGTTTGAAGCTGGGGTGGGGAGAGGCAGAGGTTCCCCACCCCTTTTAGAGAATGTTGGCATTCTGAGTTGGAAATGTCAATGCAAATTTAGCATACTGACTCTAGCACTTAATGCCACCATGAGCCTTATCTCTTATGCAATAATAGGGAAAGTCCTCCCTCTGCTAATAAAACAAGAAGTTGTGGCTGAAAAAAGGGGGAAAAACTGATTGGGCTGCTAAATAGCGATTAAACTATTTGACTACATTCGGTTCATAGGTTTGCTATGCAATGCGCATGCTAAATAACTAAGAGGGGATTAGCTATATTAGACTTGACACTATTGATTAACAATCATGTTATGTCACACAGGGCAAGAACTTGGTGAAGCTGTATGCATTTTAATGTGCATTACAAGCAATTCTATGCATATTTACTCAGAAGTAAGTGTCTCTGTGTTCAATGGTCCTTTACTCTCTGGCAAATGTGTTTGGGACTGCAGCCTAATCTACTGTATGTATAGAATGTGTTTACTGTTTACGTTAGTGGATGCTCTTATTTTTTTTTTGGAATTTGGAAAATGTTTAAAGAAAGAAAAAGAACTAAAAGTCGAGAATGTGTTGCAGGCACTGCCATAAATTCTGTAAATTAATAGTAAGTCTAATACCCTACAGTAGGAAAAGGCAGCATGCCATATTTATTGGTGTATTTGTTCAGAAAAGCCCTTGCTGCAAAATTGCCAATTCAGATACATGCAGTTGTTTTGATGCTCACAGTCAATAGATAAGACAGGCTGCAGGAATTTTGTAGAAATGTGTATGTTTTAATGTGTACTATAATGCTATTAGCCCAATTGGTAACATAATACTATGTTAGTCAGACACATTGGTTGCCACTGTTCACCTACCATTAAGGTGGCGTCAGGAATTCTGTATGTGCTAGGCCTGGGGTTGGGAATAAAATGCTCTAAATATTTGTCCAAACCTTCTATGTGGCTCCCATAATTATTTTGCTGATTTGCCCTGAAGGTGATGTTTACTTTAGGTCAGGTTCCTGAATTCTGCACCTTTGGATTTTCGTTGGCAATTTCTAAGGATCCAATCCAGCCAGTGTCAAGCACTTTCAAATTCCACTGATTTCAGTGGGACAGCCAAGCACCTGTTTTACTCTCCCAATAAAAGTCATGCAAATCCAAAGTGTTGGCTGCATCATGTCCATAACTGTGCTGACAGGAAGTCTCCTAATGCCTTGCACCTTCTTCTTTCTCTAGGAGCTCATCATTTTTTTGTAATTCTAATATATTATATTTTATCCTTATTCCTTAAGGACTACAGATTCAGGATTTCATTATATCATTGTTGGTATGTGGCTTTTTTAAATTCTCCCTAGCAAGCACACTCGTTTCTGAATGGGACATGTTTGCACCAATGCATGAATGAGGAAGAGAGAGAGAATTGGTGGCACCAAAGAACTTTAGAAAGACAAATGAGGATTTCCTTGAGGACACTCACAGTCAGTGCAGTACTGCCCCTTCCAGCCAGGATTGCAGACCTTCTCCCCACGCTCTCCACAAGTGAAGTGGCCAAAGGCATCATCCCTGGGGCGGCAGAAGACAGAACAGCCCTCTCCGTAGTAGTGCTCATCACACACAAAACGGTAGGAATACTTGAGGTCAGTGCGGCCACTGCTGTGCAGGTCCTGGGACCATTCTTCTCCAACAGTCAAATGTCTCTGCGTAGCCAGGCGGCTAATGAGGCGTTCTGGATTCTCTGCAAAACAGAAGGCAGGGGGTGGGGGAGCAGAGAGAGAGAGAGAGAGAGAGAGAGAGAGAGAGAGAGAACAAGAATGCAGTTAAGTAAATTGAAAGCTTAAGATTACACTGGAAATTCAGGGAGGAGTGAGAATTTTTTAAGCCGGTATGGAAAAGCTATAGGTTGCCACTGATCCTGAACCCAGGTAGAATTGTCCCACTGACTCCAATGGGACTTCCTTAGAAATAAGTGGCTGCTATTGGGACTGGAAAAGTTCACTAACTGGAAAAGCAGGCATATCATGGACCCATAAAGCAACAGTCCTGAGTGGAACTTGGAAAAAGCCATTTACCTGTGTTGAGATCATCAGGGGAGTCTGTGTGCAGCGCTTCAATGATGAGAGAGAAAGTGCCCTGGAAAATAAGATTTTTAAAGAACACAGAGAAAACAATGAGAGCAAACGTCTACAGTCAGCAGAAATAATATGGTCACAGGAGGGGCAGGAATATGTGTGCCCAGCCAGCGTGACTCTCTGATCCCCTGACTCCAGCCTGTTTTCACTTTCCTCAAGGAAATGGCAGAGCTTTTTGAAAAGTTGCTTCCTGGCCTGTTTTTTCAGCCTGCTCCGCACAGGATGTGGTGTTAAAAAGGAGCAGAGAGGGGAAAGTGGGGGAGGGAGCGGGAGAAGGGGCATCACTGTCAGCCTTCACACTTTTTCTCTGCACACTGCCTGAGAGGTAATGGGCTGGAGGAGAAGATAGTGGGGTAGATGAAGCCTTTGGGAATTCCGGGCAGAAATGACAATGACATAGCCATTTCCATAATGGAAAGGCAGGGGGAATGGAGCCGCTATAAAGTATTTGCAGCCACCCCTATTATCACCCTCCCTCCAGCTGACTGGCTGAGGCCGCTAATGAGACACAAGCTGGCCCTGCCAACAGTATTGCGAGGTCAGAACTGCTCTCTCTGGAGCACTAATCTGGCTTCACTCCTCGCAAAGCAGGGAGTTGCAGATACATTATGACACTAATGTGCCGATTCTGGACCAAAAGGATGCAGCCTTGAAGTCAAGAGGTCGCTTTGCATTAAAAAGCAACTAGCAACCTTGGCAGCGGCAATCAGCCATTAGCTTGGCAGCAGCATAAGCAAGGTCTCAAGGAGCAAGGGCATATCGTGGGGAGTTGGGGAGAAGCCTGGATTTGTGAAGCAGACACTCTTTTGAGCTGCGCTGTTGCATCAAAGGCTACAAATACAAACACACACACACAAAGCTCTCTTCCCGATTCCACCCCTGCTTCTGAATCCACAGTCCCACCCCAGTTCCCTAACCCCATCCTAGTCTTGACAAGCACTGGAAAGGTTAAAACGCCTAGTTAAAAAGCCAGTTCCCCCCAGTCTTCTGCAGCAGCCTTATCTGACCATGAGCATGCGCTTCCTAATCTGGAATCCTAAAAGTGCACTTACACACAGGGAGCGGCAATTCTAATCTGTATTTGTTCAAACAACACTAGGGGGGCGTAGTTAAAAGTGTTTTGTAAACAAGGAGACCAAAGAGGGAAGCGATGGCTCCTTTCCTGAGCTTGCGCTGCCCCCCCCCCCCGCGCAGCCTCCCTGTTCTTTACCCCCCGTAACGGAGACCCGGGTGAACTTACCGGCCAGGTGAAGCCGAAGGGGAAGCGGATGGGGTTGCTGAAGGAGGGGTCGCTGCTGGCGGCGTTGTCGGGCACGCTGAAGGAGTTCGCCCCCAGCACCGGGGTGATGGAGCTGCCGTAGGTGCAAGGCGGCTCCGGGGACACGCTGGCTTGGTAGTGCTTGAGGCAGACGCGGAAGAAGGTCTTGCAGTCGCACTGCTGCAGTCCAGGCGCCGCGCCGCCGAAACCCTCCCGGCAGCAGTTGCGGTTGCCCAGAAGCCCCTTCTTGTTGACGAACTCCTGCAGCTTCAACTCGAACACGCCGGAGCTCCAGACCTGCAGGAGGAAGCGGGAGCGGGAGCCACCATTAGCAACTATGGGGGGGACGGGACGCGGGGGGAGCTCTTGGCCCTCGGAAATGGAGCCGCAAATTGGCGATTGGGAGGCGAGCGCCCAGAGGGGGGCGGAGCAAATTTATCAATGGAAGTTCTGCGCTGGTTCCAGGCGAGGCGGCGCGCGGGCGCGGGGGGGGGGGGACAGCGGCTGCGTTCGCGCAACGCGCCTCCCGCAGAGCACAATGGCCAGGCCCCCCGCCGCGTCGAACGCAGCCGCCGAATTGTCAATGGCAAAGCTCCCCATTGATGGCACCTCGCGGCGCTCCGACAGGGGGCACCTGCGCAGCGGAGTTCGCGTGCCCCGAGTACCGGAGTTCCGCTAATACTGGGGCGCCAGCAAAGAGCCACCGAGGTGAACTCTCGTTCTCTCTGTGCCGCGCGCGTGTATGTGTGAACGCGAGCGAGCGCGTGCGTGCAGACGGTTCTCCACTAAAGCGAGGGAGGGGGGGCGACAGGAACCCATGGGGTGGGGGAGAGAAGGGCAACGCTTCGTTACAGATCGCCACCACCCTCCGCCCTCGGTAGCCCTTCAAGTTTCCCGGAGAGGTGCAGCGCGCCAACTTTTCCTATCTACGATGCCTTGCGGGTTTCAAGAGGTTTGTCAACACGACCGCACGCGCGCAAACATGCATTATATACAGCCGGTGCTTACCTGGCAGGGAAACTGAAGCACGCAAAAGACCACTAGAGTCAGCGTGGACTGGCCTCCCATTCTGAGAGGGAGTGAGTTGCCCGAGGGGAGATATTGGGGCTTCTTTCCTTGCCGTCCCTTGGGGAAAAGGCAACCGTAAAACAACAGGGGCGTCTTGACAAGAAGATGGGTCCCGAGAAACCTCTCGCTCCCTAGCCTGGCCGGAGGGGAATTAGAAGGGAGATGTGCGAGTTTCAAGTCTCTAGCTCTTTTCCCGTCGATGCGGATTTCGATACGCCCTTTGGATGACTGACAGCTCTTTGGGAGGCGATTGTTTTTAAAGATGAATTAGGCTCGAGGCGCAACTTTTACCCTCCTCTCGGCTTTTCCTCTTCCCGGCGACAGTTCTGGGCGGCTTCGTTGCGCTTCGCTCCTCTTCTCCCACCAAAGAAGAGCCACTTAATTCCCAGAGGCGGAGAAAAGGCTCCCCAAAGCAGATTAAAATAATCAACGATCTGGAAATCCCTCCGGGGACGAGAAGGAGATAATTCCCGGTGGCTTCAGGCGAAGAGGGCAAGAGGGGTTTTGCTTTGGGCTGGTGGTCTGGGGTTTTTCCCCCTCTTTTTTTAAAGGGGCGGCGGCGGTGGTTTGGACGGGCGTGTGTTTAAGCTTTGCAGTGGGTTGTCAAGCAGCCGCCTTCAAATCCCCCGGGTTGCTGGTCGCCACTTTCTGGCAGAGACCTGCGATCAGTCTGTTTCGTTTTCTTGAAGGAATCCAAGCCCCCGGAAAAAAGGAAGGCAAAAGAGGCTTGTCTCGTTTCAGCAGCTACTCGAGAGCAGCTGACTGGCGGCGCCCGCGTGAGAGTGTGCGCGCTTCCCTCTGCGGTTCTAGGTGTGGGTGATCTTTGCTTTCGCCTTGGATCTGGCAGGCTGTCGGCTTCCCCCCCTCTCTTGTCCCCCCCCCTTTTTTTTGCTCGCTCGCTTGCTCTGTAGCGCTACGGATCTGCCTGCGGTCGGGCGCCTGCCTGCCTTATATCTCGCCGGCCGCCTGCATAGCTAATGAGATGCAAATGAGCAGCCCCCCAATCTGGCGAGAGCGGCCACAAAGGAACCACTTTTCCAAGCCCTCCTCTCAATGGATCGCCAAATGGTCAGTGAGCTGTAAAATGGGCAAACCTCCGCCTCTTCCCCTCCCCTGCGGCTCTCACAAAAAAAGTGAGGGGGGGTTCATTTACATTCCTGCAAATTTGGAAGCTGCAAGAATCAACCTTCTCCCCCCCACCCACCCTTTTCCCTTCTGCTTTCAGGGGACGGTCACACCCAGACACACACGACCGACCTCTCTTCCACTCACGTCTGAACGTTATAAGCGCAGGAGAAACTCAGGCTCCCGCAGGAAAACAAGCCGAGACTCAGAACGTCTTAAAAGGTGTAAATGTAACACGCACGTTTTTGTTTTGTTTTTTAAAGTACATTCTTGGCAATGACATCTATCCGCCGCTAAGGATATCCTTCAACCGAGGGAAGGAACCAGATCAGCGTTACGCCCGGCTGAAACCGAATACCTTGAACCTGGCACGTGGGGCCACTGTGATATTTTTGAGGGTTTGTAAATGCCCCCATCTGGAGGAGGGAGGAGAGCGAGCGAGACAATCGCGGCGAGCAAAGTTGTAGTTGTGGGGTGTGTTCTATTAAAGTTCCCTTCAACGTGGCTACCTATGCGAGAGGTGTTCTTGGGGGAGCAAACCGGGGGGCGGGGGCGGCGGGAAATAAATTTCGAGGACGCGGCAGGACCTCCTGGATGGGTTTAAGTTCCCCAAAGTATCGAGAGCACTTCGGAATCTGCGCGCTCCCTTTGCTGATCATTATGCGGCACACACCCCCGAGACTCTCATGCTCAAACAATCCGGGAAAGACCCATGTGTTAAGTTCCAGGCGGGGGAGATGCGGGGGGGGGGAGCTTGGCTGGGTAAACAGTCCTGCTTTTTAAAGACCCAAAAAGAAACACACACCCCTCCTCCCTTCCCCTTGATTCTTGGTGAACTGCATGGAACGGCTCCACTTCCACTAGGATGATGATGATGATGATGAAGAAGAAGAAGATGATCGCCATTCCTCTTTCACTCTGTCTCTCTGCCTTTTTCCTCCTTGAAGCTTAGTTTTTCATTTTTTTGAAGGAAAAAAAGTGAGTTTGGTGTGTGTCGTTCGCGTGGCTGTCATTAAGGCAGTTTGTTATTATGTGAGGCCTGCATCAGTTGGCCCTTTGTGCTCTCAGCTGTATGGTAATGTAGGCAGCACCTGCTCCTTGCACAATACAAACGAGAGAAAGAGCTCCCCTCGGCGCACGCTACTGCCTCTACAACAATGTGCACACATTTTTAAAGAAATCCCTTCCAGCCTTCCTTCCCCTCCCTACCTAAAAAAAAAAAACTTTATGCCAACCGTCACCTTATTATTATTTTTTACACATCCATCAGACACTGGAGCTTTTGTGTTGGTTAACACACACACGGGGGTGCTGCTGCTGCTGCCGCTGATAGAGCAAGTCTTATTAGTCTCCCTTGCTTCCTGATGGTAGAAGCGTAGGATTTGAACACACAAAGTTTGAAGGTGACTAATTTCGACTTGATGAGGAAAGGGAGGGGGCCCGAGGAGACAGAGAAGGCGACTCCCCCCCCCCACTCCACTCTCCCAGCCTTCCTTGGTTTGGGCCTTGTTACAAAACACCTCTGTAAACAAGCAAACAGCAAAGGCTAGCCTGGTGTGCTTCATTGGGATGCAAGGTGTAACTGTCTGTGTAAATGTCATTTGAATTGCAACAGAGCTTTTCAGGGGGCTGCTTAAGCTGGTGGGCAAGGGAGAGTATTGGGCCACAATGAGTGCCCTGTAGGTATAGCTTGCTCATTCTTCTTTATGGCCACTTTGGAAGCGTGTTTTTGCAGGAGGAAATGTGACTTTCATTGAAGCAGATGTCTTGATCAGAAATTATTTTACCATGGAGGGAAGTGGGAGGAGGAGGCGCGAAAGGAGGTGGGAAACACACAATCTAAAACACTTCTTCAAGTTGCTGGTGAAGGTCAATTAAAAGAAAATCACTATTTGAATGTGCATTGAAGAAGATGAGTCTGTCATTCCAAGCCGTTGACATTGCCATTAAACCTGGAGACTTCCAACGGAATATAGTAGGCCAGTATTGATTCTGCAACAGACATTGGCCCCTAAACACACAGTCCTTCCCTGCAAAGTAGCAACAGATTTGGTCCTTTCTTGCATTGATTCACACATTAGAGAGGCAGCCTGGCTCAGTGGCAGAGCACATCCTTTGCAAGCAGAAGGTCTCAGGTGTCCGGGCTGGCATGGGCCTGCTTGAGGGTCACTGTCAGCCCTGCCAGAAGATGGTACCAGACCAGACTTGGTATATGTCAACTTTGCGGAGTCCTCTTACTCTAAGCTGACTTTGCCTTTATTTAAACCCTCAACATGCTTAGTCAGCCATGTCAGGAATTCCTGCTGGAGAACTTTTCTACACCGACTGGCAGCAAGTTTCCGAAAGGGGACCTCCCAGATCCTACCTGGAGATACTAGCGAGTGAGCCTGGGACCTTCTGTATGCAGAGCAGAAGCTGAGCTACAGCCAATGTTGTCTTGCTAGATCAAACAACAGCCATCCAGTGCAGCATTCCAAGAGATGCCTTCTGGAAATTCACAAGAAGTCATTGAGGGAGATAACTCAGAGATTTCACCTTTCATACCCTTCCAAGAGATTCTTCCTTCCTTCTTCCTAGGCAGGTTTTTCCTAAGGTTCAATTCAGCTGATCTCCTTGGAATTTTAAGCCATTGATTATTGTTCTAGCTGTGAGTGGATAATTGTCCCCCTTGCAAAGATACTTTAAGTGTATTTTCTCCATCTTTCTCTAGGGATTCTGGTTGGCTCATATGCTTCAGGAAAAGAAGAGCGATCCAAAGCTGACATTGGATACTGACACAAAGGCAGGCAAGAAGGAGATTATGTGTTTTGTTGGAGATTTAAGTTGACTGAGAGGTTGGTGAGCAGATACATTTCTATCCCACTCTTTCCCCAAGGGACTTAAGGGTGACCTACGTGGGATTCCTTTCCCCTTCCCAACAACCTTGAGAGGTAGGTTAAAGGTAAAGGGACCGTCAGACTCTGGGGTTGCGGCGCTCATCTCGCTTTGTTAGACTGAGCTCATAACAGACTCAAGGCTATTCGGCCATCTTTATATTTCAGCAGGAATTTGAACCTGGTGGTGCTGAGGTATCCCGCAAGACAAGACAAGCTAACCAACTGAGAACTAACATGAAAGGGAATACTAGTGTGAAGCATAAGCACAGCTGCTGGAGCACGAAACCTGAATGCAGTAAATAATTGAACGAGTCACACAAGGTGTGTGCGAGTTTTCACAGACACAGGCAGCAAATCCTCAGCTACGGAGACACACAAGGCCTTTTCTTTTCTTTTTGCAGTGTATGTATTCTTAAATACACTAGTGGAAACAATCTCACTGATTGCAGTGGATTTTGTTTCACCATGACCTGTTTAGAACTGGCACACCTGGGCAGTTTAAGGGGAGGAGGGAGATGATGACGACATATCATTTTGAAACAATTGGTTGAAAAACCTGCATGCTCCCATTTAAATCCAGAGTGACGTTTAGATGCATCTTTCTCCAGATGTATATTCATCATACACATTATGGTTTTATACTGTTCATTCTGGATCTGGTTGGTTTGCACATGCGAGAGCTCCTCTCTCCTTCGGCCCAGTCCCACAAACTGGAAGAAAATTGCAGTAATGATGCCGTAGCTTTTTGCTTCCAGGAAGCTTATAGATTTCCAGAAGTCATTGCAGCAGTTATCTCTTGGGACAGCAACCAAGAGGAATGGACAGGTGTGGACAAGAGGACAGTAAGATGCTGTTCCATAATGCCCTGCCTTCCCCCATTCCTCTGTACTGCACTTTCTTTGGGAACCACAAATGAGATGAAGTACAATGTGTATGTGTATATAACCCCACCAGCTTGAGCTGTGTAACCAATGCATTCTCTTGCCAACTATCAGTCAGGCTGGAGTGCAATCTATTTTTTTAAAAGACTTCTCAAGCCTTATTCCCATTCATGTCTTGCGCAAGAGAAGCTCCCCATAGTTTTTTCTAAGGCATTTGCCAGCATTGTGAGGGAGGGAGGAGGGAGAGAAGGAGCGGGTGATGGAATTCTCCCTTTGCTGGATTTGCAGATTTAGGATCCACTGTAGATTCAGCTTGGAAAGGCGAGTGGGGAGGGGGGGATTTCGCTCATTTACATTCCTGTTTTGGAAGGAGTGGGAATCAAAAGTTAAACACGCGCAGGGGCTGAAACCCTTCCCTTTCCCCTGGATTCCCCCACCCTTCCCCAAAGAACCCCCAAAGTCTCTCCGAATCTTTTTAACCACCCTCCCTTCGCTCTCAAGGATTTGTTAAACTGACGCGGCGCAGATTTCTCGATTAGGCCCGCAAAGCGGAACTGAAAGGCGTCGTAAAATCCGTCAGAATCCTGCCCAAAGCGCTTATTCTCTTCCAACTTAATTTATGCCACGCGATTCTGTATCGGGGAAATCAAGCAGAAAGTTCCTTTTCTTGACTCTCCCCTCCTCCTCCTCCTCCTCCTTCTCTCTCTCCCCCCCCCCGCCCCGATTCCTTGCTTGTGTGTCCTCCCCCCCCCCTTATCTTTCAGATGCTGCTGTGCTAACGGGGAGACTGTTTAACTTAAGTGTTTCTATAGGAGGCTGTTGTAGTTTAACTCCTGCCCACCAGTAGCTGGGCCGAACAAAGGAGGGACTCGAGGTCTAACCATTCATCCTTTCTCTGCGCTTTAATTTTCATTGATTTTGAAGACAAGGGGAGCCCTCAGGGATTCGAGCTGAAGGGGGATGACACGCCTTTAGACGCGATCAACCCCCTAGCCAGCCATCTGCTCCGAACCAAATGGCGTTTTTTCACTCCCAGTTCCTGCGTGTCTCTATACTCCCCTCTCTCACACTTCCAGTCCCGGAGGAGGATTTCTCTCTCTCTCTCTCTCTCTCCCACCCCCCACCCAGCAAAGGCAGCTTAAGTTAGAAGTATGTTGAATGGACTTTATCCTTCATCCCCCCCCCACCCCACCCCGTCGTTTTTATTTGCGGCGCTTGGGAAGACGGCAGCAGAAAAGGCCATAAATCCTTACCTTCCTCATTAAGGCCGAGCCGCAACCCCTTTTTAAATACTTTTTGATTCCTCAGCAAATTTACTGTACAACGCCGAGCTCATTAGCCAGCGGAGGAGACATTAGCGGGAGACAAGGAGAATTTGTCCCTGCAAAAAAAAATAAAAAAAATGGGATTATAAAGTGTGTGGGAGGGGGGTGGGATGCGTGGGTGGGAAGCTGCGGCTCTCTGTGCTCGAAGAAGCTTCTCTGCTTTTCCTTTTCTTAGGGAAACTTTCGTTTTGGCTCGGGAGGATCTCGAAAGTGATTGCGATCCGAGGGCAGAGCGCCGTGGGTCCTTGCAACTTCCGCCAGGGCAGGACCCTAAGCAGCTTGGGGACTCCGGCGGGAAGAAAAGGCTTCCGATGGAAGCCCAGGCCTGCTGGCTGCTGGAGCAGACCAAGGGTCCCCGTCGCGCCCTTCCCTCCCCCACAAATGCCTCGCCCCGTTTCCAGGACGTCGGTGCTAGAGACCACCACCTTCGCATCTTGTGGCAGTGAATCCCTCGAGCTGGCTGGCTCCGGCCAGCGATCCGATAGTCAGGGGGCCAGTTCGTACATGTGCGCAATTTGGTTGCCGAATGCCTCCACTGTCTGGCTCCACCGGAACGCGCGTCAAGCGAGACGTTTGTCTGCGCGATGTGATGTCTGTCGTGGCTCAGTGTCACCTGCCAGTCTCCCCTCGGTGCCGCTTGAGTAAAAAAGGCACGAAACGAGCCGTTCTGGATCCCGCCCCCCCTCCTGACGGGGGAGAAGGCATGCAGACCGAAAGGATACCTTGTGGAACCAGAACAGGTCCAGATCTCAGGGTTGCAAACTCAGGGTAAAGGCCGACGTCACCTGAGTGAGGGGGATCCTTGCCCGTTCCCCTCTCAGCATCGGGGTTCATTATAACGCTAGTCGATTCTCTGCAGCAGCAGCAGCAGCGACAGTCAGGTGGCCTAGTCAGGTGAGCACAAGGGAGATGCAGGTTCAAATCCCTATTGCTCCGTGAAACTAATTGGGCGACCCTGAGCTAGTTGTTCTCTCTCAGCCTGACATCCCCCACAAAGTTGCTGTAAGGATGAGACTGAGGTGCGGAAGATATGTGTTGAAGCTCACAGGAGGAATGGTAGGATTTAATGCAATAAATAAATAGCCCCTCCCCTTGTTTGGTATGTTCAAATTGTGGTGCGGGGGACAAGAAAACCTCACTGAAATAAAAACAGCTTACCAGAGAGAGAGAGCACGTATTGGGAAGTTTTTAATGTGTGACATTTTAATGTATTTTAAATCTTTGTTGGAGGCTGCCCAGAGTGGCTGGGGAGGCCCAGCCAGATGGGCGGGGTACAATTTTTTTTTATTATGATTACTATTATTGGGAAGGGTATTAGCTCAGTAGCTGAGTATATGATTCCTGCATTACAGGGGGTTGGACTAGATGATCCTCAGAGTCCCTTCCAGCTCTACGATTCTGTTATTTGCTTTGCATGCATTTGCTTTGCATGCCTGCATTTGCTTCCCTCCTACCAACCCATAGGCTATGCTAATAATATAAGTGGTGCGCAGACTGAATGATGGAAATGCCAGGCTGCTGCCACCAGATGCATAACAGTCGCGCCTTAGACGGGCAGGCGAGGTCTTGCCACGCCTTTGCACTTGGGTTCGGGTGTGGCTGGGAGGGGCGGGATGCGCCTGGTGGTGGGTACCCGATCTGGCGGTGGAGGAAGCTCTAGGTCAGCCCCCGAGACGTCGCCCCACCTCACCTGTCTCACAGGTGGGGTGAGGAGACGCCTAGGATGCCAATTCAGAGGTGCAGCCTCGTGCTTCTGTGGTAAGAAAAAGCCACCGAGAGTCCCACACAATGCCCCATGTTAGCAGAGGTGGGCTTCCCCTCCACCTTGTTAAAAATCGGGCGCTTTTAAGTTTGGCTTAGAAGTTCACGGAAGAACCGTTAGCCGCCTGAAATATCACACGAGCCTATTCCGACTCCACAAATGCGGAATAACCCCCTGCCCACTTCTCCGTGGTGAATGGTCACCTCAGTGATGCAGTCAAGACAGATTTCTGGGAGCAGAATGGACAGGAAGAACCCCACCACTCATCAGGGTTAATTTACCTATTCTGAAAAAAGCAAAGCAATAGACATTCTTTAAGATGAAAACCTATAGATCCAGAGCATATAATTACATAACTGCATCATAGGGTGGCAGTGCCTTCCCTAGAGTCCCCTTGAATTCAGGGGTGTGTATAGGATTGTAGCCCAAATAATCCGGATTGAATGAAGGTTTGCAGGACAAAGGGGAACTCTCGATCAACCTAAAGTGAGGTGTCACTAAAACGGATTCTGGACACCATCAGCTCTGGCGTCTTTTCACCTGCTTGATCCGGGAGCAAATGAACTTCAGGAATGCTGTGTAGGACTAGGAGTGTGATTTGGAAGAAGAGACTCGACCCCTCCGGAAGCTCGTACGGCTCTCGCTGTGAGTTGTTTTTGTGTGTGTGCAAACACCTGCCCCAGTTGGTAAAACGGAGGGCGCACCATTTGGATTCGAAGAAAACGCGCGGCGCAGCCCGACCTTATTCCTACTGGGAAGCGAATCTCGCTCAGAGTTCAGTCTGCGATCCTACACGTATTTTGACGGGGAGGGGGCATTACATTCAGTGCGGGCCTTCCATTGGATCGAGCTGCGCAGCTACATCACTCTTATATAATTATAATGTCATTTCTTGCGCCCAGACAAACTCTTTTCCTTTTCTAACGTGGAACAGTTTTTACTCATCGCTCCAGTGCCCCCTCCCTGCTCCCCCCACCTCTCCCCCTTCTGCTTAGCATGTGCAGGCCACGGAGAATTAATGTGGGAAAGGATTCCTCTCCTGCTCTCCTGAGACTTGTGCCATTGCAACCCCAGCCTTTCACACACCACAACACAAAAATGAAGTGGGTGGAAAGCAGAGACGGCTTGTTTGGGGCTTGGGGGGTGTCCAAAGAGGAGTCTGGCAGTTCCAGCCGAACTATTGCTCAAACATACATGTTGGGAACATGCCTTTCCTCCTCCTTTTTTTAAAAAGAGAGGAGTCTTAATTCTTCAGAAGTTTCTCCCGCAGGTCTGTCGAAAGTTGCAAAGGCATGTGCTGATTAGAATAAGAAAGGGCCAGTCGCGTGGCTCAGCTGGCACACAGAGAAGCCAGATGATAGATAAGCAGCAGCTCGGGGGCTCCCCTCCCCCTCCGCTTTTCTCTCCCCCCCCCCTTTTTCAAATCGCAAATCATCTGCTCCGGCCCTCTCCTCGCCTCTCATTTTCATCACAAAGCGTGTGTGTTTACCTGGGATCCCAGAACCGACGGGGCATTCCTTTGTCTCTCCGATCAGATTGCTGCAGCCAGCTGCTCTTCCCAGCCCCTTCCCTGGGCAAATCTGATCGTGGCCCCAACATGTGGGGTTGGACTTGATTGAAAATGAGGTGGGGGGGGGGGAGAGAAAGGCCTCCAAGACCGACCGGGACGCTCACTCGAGGGGAAGGGGGGCAGTTTCTACCCCTTGGTTATACCCGAGTTATTTCTTTCTTTGCCTCTCTCTCTCCCCCCCCCCGCCAACCCCCCTCGCCCTTTGGTATCTTGGACGTTTTGGCTGCTAGAGATCTGCTGGGACAAGGGGACAGTGCTCTCCTCTTGCTGCCTCTCCCCTGCCTCCCTTCTCCCTAGCCTCCCTCCTCGAACTGGAAAGGATTATTGGTTGAATATTCTTGCGAGGGGCTGAGGTCAGTCGCGTGCCGATGTCTGCCCAGGGAACATCTGCCGGGGCCTTAGTGCAAATAAAGCCAGCCGCGATGGGCCGAGGAGATTAGAGAGAGAACGAGGGAGCCCATAGCTCCCCAACGTAAGATTTCCCCGCAGGGTCGCCAAAAGAAATTGAGAGACACGTGTCTAGGACGACGTCCCTGAATTACAGCATCCACACGACCAAAGGTTCAGAGCTGATCCCCGCGGGATGCGCGCGCATCCCTTCTCCCTCCCCCGCGTGGGCGGGGAGAGGAAACCTTCGCTCCGGGGAAGCGTGAACTGAGCCCATTGGGTCACGAAGAACTGCGCCGGGAGGGCAGGATGGGCGCCCTCCCACGCGTTAGGCAGCGGTAGAATTCTGAGCTGTACCATTTCAGATTGAAGGCGGGGCCGGCTTCTTTTATTATTATTTCGGGATTCGCCTGAGCTTAAAGTATCTCCTGAGTAAGCTATCGCATCAGAAAGGAGGGTTGAGTTTAGTTAGTGGAGGGGGTTTGTGGAGTCCTTTTAAAAGAACAAAAAGCAGGCGATCAGCTCTGGGACAAGACATGGGACAAGACACAACATCTGTCCTCTCAGTCCACCACTTCTGCAATGCGACTTTCCCACGTGCAAATCGTGGCCTGACGTTTCAGTGAGAAATAAGCATGTGTGAACACAAGCCTGGATTCTAGCTAGTGGAACCCGTCCTTCAAGTTAGGCCTCAGTATTCTGATATGAGAGGAAGTACAGTGGTACCTCGGGTTACATTCGCTTCAGGTTACATATGCTTCAGGTTACAGACTCCGCTAACCCAGAAATAGTGCTTCAGGTTATGAACTTTGCTTCAGAATGAGAACAGAAATTGTGCTCCGGCAGCGCAGCAGCAGCAGGAGGCCCCATTAGCTAACGTGGTGCTTCAGGTTAAGAACAGTTTCAGGTTAAGTACGGACCTCCGGAACGAATTAAGTACTTAACCTGAGGTACCACTGTAATCCTAGTGTGTGTAGAGTGCATTTTGTTCACCACCAAGTAGTCATAAATAATCCTTCCTCTGACCTGTCACAATGAAAAGGTGGGGCTTTGAGGCAGGTGTTGTATCGCCGTATCGTTTACTCTGGATTTCTTATCATGCAGTAACCAAGATGCATATTCAATGTCACTGAATGCGGACTGGTTACCTTCCAGTTCATCTTGTCTTAACCTCCTCTCCTACTCATGATCAGGATGGTCAAATATTCAGCCTTGGCCCCTTTCACATACTTGTCATCTTATGGAAGGGAAAAACCACAAGAGGCTGTTATTAAAGGATAAGTAATCCACAGCCAATTGTCTTGATTACCACCCCTTTGAAATGCACATAAACAAAGGACATAGGAAGAAATTTATAAGCCATTTTAAAAAAATGTTACTAAATTCAATCCTGAGTTTAATTCCTGGAAAGCAATCATGAACTTTCATGCAAGTCATACGAAAGGACAAAAGTTTTGTGGGGTTTTTTTGCATTTCCCGTCTTTGCAATGTGAATGTTAAACCAACAGTGGCTACATGATATACACACAAATAGGCACACACAAACACATAAATATATATAGATATATTTTTGATTGTTTTTCCAACAAGGCAACATATAATTTAAATGGTCCATCTTTTGCTTTCTGTCCTGCATTAATAATATGCGCACAAATAGTGAGAGGATCTCAAAAGCAATTTTTAGGGTGTCATGTGTGAAAATGCTTTTAGTCTGTTCAAGCAAAAATACCAAAGGAATTTTCACACTTGACACCAAAGCACCTTTGAGCCCACCTGAAGCTACTCTCAGGCACATGTGAATATTGTTAAAGTGAGATAAAAGGCAGAAAAAAAGTTTGTCAATGAACAGACATTCTAGACCATGTTGGTTTTACATTTGTGTTACCTTTTTTTAAAAGGCAGACTATTCAAGACACCCTATTGAATATGCATTACAAATTATATTCTAAGTATGGGCATGTAAAAATGTACCCACAACAAGGCCCTATCCCAAAAGTAAGTGGTTGAAACAAGGATCAATTCTCTTCCAAGATGCTTAGGATCAGTCTAAGTAAAAGTAAAAAACCATTTTGCAAAACTCCCTCTAACAGAAACAAATAATTTTAGTCTTGTTTACTCTGAAACGGATCTGCACAAGTTTCCAAACACTTAAATCCTTTTGCTGTCATGACGTATTTCTGTTTCCCACTAAACGTTCCTCTTTGGTGCCACATTTAAACGGTGTGAAGCTGGCTATTGTGGCTGTAGAGCAAGGCAATATTGGAACTGCCCTTTTCCACCCTGGATGCAAAACAAAACTAACCAGTTTTGCATAAGGCAAAGAGAACAGGATTAGAACAACAAAAGGACCAGCCATTCATTGCCTAGAGAGAATGGAGTGATGTCATGGGCTGTGTTAAGTGGTGACGTGAGGTTGGGCCTGATCCTTACACCCATGCAGAAAAGCAGTACATGGTGGCTGGAATGAGAACACAGTGCCTGCTGCGTGCTTAGGACTCTTAATGGGTGGACAGAGATGGTTTCTTTGCAGCGGCCTTCATGGCTCAGAACAGTGGGGTGGGGGATGCAATTGATGCTCTGCAAGGAAGACTGTTATTTTAACCACTGGCTTAGAAGCAAGTCCCATTATAACCAGTGGAACAGAAGAACATCAAAAGAGCCCTGCTGGAGCAGTTCAAGGGTGCAGCACTCTGTTCTCATAGTGGCCAGCCCAATGCCTGGGAGGGAGGAGAGGGGAAAAAGGAATGGAACAGTGCTTTCCCCACAGGTCATTACTACAACTCACAGTAGCCAATTCCATCATTTCAACTATGTGCTTCAGCCACATCCTCTATGCATGTTGACTCAGAAGTGGCCGTTTGTCCAACAGGACTTTCAAGGAAAGAACCAGGCTATTAAGCAGCAATATTTTTGCCCAACGTGTGCCTTTTCCCTGGAAGCAAACAAGGCACGAGCCAGTCCAGTGCCCAGGACTCTTAATATGCTGACTGCCTGTTTCAGTGTATCTTGAATGCATTGTAAACAGCCTTGAGAACTTCAGTCACTAGGTAGGTTTAAATATTTCAAATAAATAACTAAACAAACAATGCAGTTGGCTCCTATCCTTGATTACCTGGAAGTGAACCTCACTTGAATTCAGTGACGCTTACTTTAAAATAATGTGGGCACAAGTCCCTTAATTTGGCTCTGGGACCTGTTGTTGGTACGTAGAACACTGCAATATTCCTCCAAGCATGTGCAGAGTTCCTCTCTTTCAAAAGTAACTGCCACTATTACCCCTGTATCTGTGTAAGAGGTTGCAGGTTGGGGCTTGAATCCTGACACCATAAAGTAATACACCCCAGACACCCTAATAAGGATGAATGAGACAGGGGTTACATGCTCTGCTTGCCATATAATTCCATCTAAAGATTTAATATTAACATTTGTCGCTGACAAAAAACACTTCAGTGTAGTTTATGTACACTACTTTGGTACATATGTCAAAAGCAGTACATAAATCTTTTAGTAAATAAAATGTCTAGGAATATTTTATTAAGTAATAAAATGTCTCCGTCTCATTTCCAGCTAGACATCTGCCTTGAAACGCCAATTATCAATTGCATTCCAAAGTGCCGTATTTTTTAGTGTATAAGATGCCCCCATGTATAAGACACCCCCTATTTTGGGGGACTCCAAATTAAGAAAACAACCCTCAGCACTACCTGTGTATAAGACGAGCCCCAATTTTCAACCTAATTTTTTGGTTAAAAAAACCCTGGTCTTATACATGGAAAAATACAGTATGTTTACTGTATTACTATGGTTAACCACCATTCAAATTTTGTATCAGCTCTTTTAAGGCCTTGGATTTAATCAGCAGTTCAAAACACCTCAATCCTAAATAGATTTGCTTGAAAGCAAGTCCTGCAGAGCCCAGTGGAACTGTTTGCAAAATAAGCGAATGCAGCATTAGAAAAAGCCACGTATTTGCTGCTTGTTATCTGCCGTGTCTCTTTTCCTTCTGTCTCTTGTGCAGCTCTATTCTGTTTCAAATATATGATTTCCTATTAAGCGCTTCCTTCTTATCTCTCCCCACCCCCACCCCACGCATTTTACTTAAAGCAAGCATTTTCCAGAAAGTGGTTGTGAAAGAAGAGTTTGGGGATGAAGCAGATCTCCTACTTTTGAACTGGGCTCCCCCTTTTCCCCCTGCGAGCATCTGCCTGGGGAATAACAGATGTGGGCACCTGCGGTGGCAGGCTGCATATGTTCCATCCTATTCACAGGCATTCAGACGTGGTTACAATGGTAAGCCTTTGTGTACGCAAAGTCACTAAATATATTAATCTGTGTTCCCCAGAGCACTGCTCTGTTTAATTTTTTCCACTGGCAATAACATCTGATCTAATCCTCCAATTGGCTCCCCATCGAGCCCCCTTCCCTCCCCCCTCCCCCCCCCGGGAAAAAAATATGTGAAGTTATTCAAGCTTCCACCTGTTGCCTATCGGATTGAAGTAGGTCATGTGATCGCCAGAGAACTTCAGAGAGGAGCTCATCATCCAGACTTATGGTGCATATATATGTGTCCGTGAGAGAGAAAGAGGGCATCTTTTAGGCCCCAAACCAGTTAATTTTTTTTTTGGTAAACTTAGCATATGTGACTCACTGCTAAAGGAAAGCCACCGGTGCCCTTCTTCCATGCAAAACTCTTGCAAGGCCAGGAGGACAATGGTAAAAGAACAAAAAAAAACCCCACTACCCTGGCTGCATCTTTTCTGCCTTTTGCAAATGATCATGAAAGTTCCCATGTGAGGCTTTGTTTATTAAACTCTAGTGGTTATTCGAAACACTGGTCAATAGGCCAAGCAGCAAAAAGGTAACATAAATCTCAGATGTAAGACTTCGATTTTGGGGACAATTTTGTTGCATGACTCTTTTCTCTGATCATTGCTTCTTCTGTTTTGATTTGTTTTCGGCCACAATACGTCCTTTAGTTCTATTGTAGCCGGCACAATGCCCATGGATATCAGGCTGTGAATGAAGACAGAAGCAGTTTAAACAAACCAGCCTCTTTCTTTCCTCTCTGCCCATTGTAATATGAATGGGCCTTCTACATTCTGCTGCTAGGAAACCATCTTTTTAAAGCCCAACTCCAAGAAAGAGACACAGAGAAAAGATTCTCAATAAAAAAAGAAGCCGCAGAAGCAAAAATAGGGTAGTATTGTTGTTGTTGATGATGATGAAAAGGGGAGGGACATTTAAACAAATCTTTAAAAACAATTTCATTGAACATTTAAGGAGACACCTATAGTTTTAATAGTATTGCCCCACGTCCCCTGCCTTAGCAATTAGCAAACAGAAAGAAGACATAAAAAAGTTTGCCTTTCGATAGAAAAAGAAGCAAATTAGCATGAAGCGTGATTATTTGCGAACATTAACTATAGGGTACACTTGGTATTAAGGAATGACAACAGTAGACAATATTGCTTTTAATCAAGGATTAATCAAGGATGGAAGAAATATAAACATTTCTCTTTCATTTCAACTGGAGAGAAAACCCACAGGGAGAAATTAAGAGGGGTATGAAACATATAGAAGATGAAAAAGATTTATGGGGCGGTATAAGTTGTAGCAGAGCATATGCAAGGACCCCTCAGTGTCAAAGCCTCACGTGAGATGGCCTTGTGCTCTTACTGCGGCAGCAAATGATAAATAAGCAGCCCTGCAAAAGGAGAAGGCTTCAAATTTGCGCAAGTTGTGTGTATTACCATCCTGTCCTAAGCAAGTTCTCTTTGCCATTCTCCTCCTCTTCTGCCTCTACGATCCTATGATCTAGCTGAGATTCCTGCATTGCAAGGGGTGGGACTAGATGACCCCACGGGACCCCCTCCCTTCCAGCTCTGCCATTCATTCTACGCTTCGAGGCTTCCTCGGCTCCCTCGGCTCCGCCTCTATTTCACGGCGAGGGCGGCGCCGACTTTGTGGAAGAGACTCCGGCCGCGGGAGGTCACGTGGACGACTCCCGCACTTTCTCGGTCCGGGAAGAACCATAGAGATAAGAAAAAAAGGACGCGGCAGAAATCGCGAGCGGGATAGTGTATGCGGCGCTCTCTAGCTCTCTCACCACGCTTTTCCCAAGCGGCGCCGGCGTTATCGCAAAGAGATAGCTCATTAGTGAAAGGGCTCCACGCAGCGCTCACCTCAGGCTGCCATTAGACGCCGTTGTATTCCGAGCAAAGGAAATACACGGGGATTGTAGTAAACCTTTGGGGCAGAGAGAGAGAGAGAGAGAGGTGCTTTTCCGTTCCAGTGCTTTGGCAGAATTATACTCTACTCGGGAAGGAAGGGGGAGGGGGGAAACATGATTTTGTATTTCCCTTCGTGAAATTGCTTCCCTCGCTGCCTGTCAGAATAGAACTGGAGGTGTTTTAAGTAGGAAAAAAGGCAGCCGGCCTAGTGGTGAGAGGAGGAAGCTGGACAGGGAGGCAGCAGAAAAATTAAGAGTTGTTTTATCAATGATAATTGAAGCATAAATCGTAATTTGGGCTCCTTCCTCTTCTCAGCTTCTGGCATGGTGCTGGGCATAATTCCTCCATTGCAAGGGCTTGGACTAGATGACCCACAGGGTCCCCCCTTCCAACTATACAGTTCTATGATTCTATAAATGCTGTTCAAATCGGTGGCCACTAGCCACGGCAGCTATTTCCATGTCCACTGTCGGAGGAGGCTGTAGGCCTCTAAATGCTGGTTGATGAGACTCCCAAGTGGGGAGGGAAGGTCCTTGCTGCACTCAGGGGCTTCCTGTTTGGGGGCTTCCTGTGGACATCTTGTTGAGCCCTGTGAGAACAGAGAAGCCTTTGGTCTAACCCCACAGAGATGGTCTTAAATAGTGGCAGAAGTGCCAGTTCCTGTTGTTGCAATTGCTTAGGGAGTAAGCGGGTCTCACTTTGCTGCGGAAGGCTGCAGCCCTGTGTCTGCTCACAGCAGTCTTCTGAGTATCCATCTGTTTATATATGGTGATACTTATATTCTCTATAAGGGTCATGCATGCTTCTTCTTCTCTCTCCCCTCCCCCATTTCATCCGCACAGCATCCTTGCAAGGTAGTTTAGGTCGAGAGGCAGTGGCTGGTCCAAAGTCACTTGCTATGCTTCATGACTGAGGTGGGATTTGAATCCTGCTCTCCTAGGTCCTATGCCTAATTAACAGTCTAACTGCTACACCAAATCGGCTCACACGGGCTGTTAAACATGCCTTTCCAGGGAACAAGCTCAATTAAACTTGGCAGATGTTCCTTGCATGTAAATATATGCATAGGATCGGGCTGCGTAGTTGTAATCCTCCGCACGCTTACCTGGGAGTAAACCCAGCCCTGTCAAGCCCTGTGGTGCTTACTTTGGACTACACATGAGTGGGGTGTTTGATGCTGTGCCCTGTCAGCGGGTTCAAAGGGATCGCCAGAAATGTGTTGGCCTAATGTGCTGGCATTACAGATCCAGAGTTGGGCTTGAACCAGGGAAAGGTTTATAATAATAATAATAATAATAATAATAATAATAATAATAATAATAATATTTATATGCTGCCCATCTGACTAGGATGCCCCAGCCACTCTGGGCGGATCTCAACAGAATGAAACATGAATGAAACACAATGAAACATCAAACATTTAAAAACTTCCCTAGACAGGGCTGCCTTCAGATGTCTTCTAAAAGTCAGATAGTTGCTTATTTCCTTGACATCTGATGGGTGGGTGCCACTTACTGAGATGGCCCTCTGCCTGGTTCCCTGTAACCTCACATCTCGCTGTGAGGGGACCGCCAGAAGGCCCTCGGCGCTGGACCTCAGTGTCTGCTTAGGCTTGCCACACATCAGGAAAATTCCTGACATGTTCCAGTTTTCGGGTGTAAAAAGGGCATTAGGGGGGCAAAATGCCAGGAAAAACCCAAACCCAGGTGTATGGCAAAGCAGTGGAGGTTTCCCCCAAGAAGCTCAACAATTTGGGTTTGTTCCCAAAAAAAAGCTCAACAGTTTTGGTGGGCCAAAGCTATTTAGGTTGTTACAGGTCAGCACCCACACTTTGAATTGTGCTTGGAAACATACTGGGAGCCAGTGTAGATCATTTAGGGCTGGTGTTGTATGGTCCTGGCGTCCGCTCCCAGTCTGCCGCATTCTGGATTAGTTGTAGTTTCTGAGTCACTTCAAATGTGACCCCACGTAGAGGGCATTGCAATAGTCCAGGGGTCAGCAAACTTTTTCAGCAGGGGGCCAGTCTGCTGTTCCGCAGACCTTGTGGAGGGGGCCGGACTATATTTTGAAAAATAATAATAATGAACGAATTCCTATGCCCCACAAATAACCCAGAGATGCATTTTAAATAAAAGCACACATTCTACACATGTAAAAACATGCTGATTCCCAGACTGTTCGCGGGCCGGATTGAGAAGGCGATTGGGCCTGATCCGACCCCGGGGCCTTAGTTTGTCTACCCATGCAATAGTCCAAAGTGTTCCTTCCCAAGGCTGCACAAGATGCAGAAATACTACCCCACCCCTAAATTTGCATGGCTGGGGGCGGAATGGGCGTGTACCTGTTGTGGTTGTCCCGCATTTCTGAATGCCAACATGGGGTTCCTGTCCCACCCCATATCCTTTTAACCCTGGATCGCTTGTTGTTGGTTTCTCTGTTTTGGGGGCGGGGTATGACCTGCACTGGAACCAGAGGGGAGCGTATAGGTTACATTACTTTGAAATCCTGTAGGCAAAACCTTTCTCACAATTAACGTCTCTCTCCGGGATTTCTGTGAGGCGTAGAAGAGGGGAGCACTCACGCCGAGGCTGAAATAAAACGCCAGCGCCCTTTTATTTCACAGCGTATATTATACCTCCATCTCGTAAAGGGTCCAGTTATTTTAAAGCACCGAGAGCCTCACCCTTTGTGTGAGGCTTTGCGTAAATTTCCGACGTCTTTCTTCCCCGCATATGGCTTCTGAGAAAGGCCACCGGGAACCGGAAGTTTCGCAAGAGACGCGTGCAGCCCGTAGCCCCTTGGCGTCGGTGTACGAAAGGCAGCCGAGGCGGCCGTGGAGGCGGGTTAGTGGCGTTGTCAGCGCGAGGGCGAGGGCGGGTGGCTTCTCTCCTTAAGGCACAACGCAGGTCGTTGCCTGTACGCGCCCAGAAAAGGGCACAGTCAGGTGGCCTGGTGAGCCTCTCAGACAAGGAATTCTGTTGAGAGGTTGTGCCACCTCCATTTAGGGGACTGGATATTCATAGTGGGGTCTTTGGCAGTGCCAGTCCTTCTTATCTGCCACTTTGTCATAATATAGGCTGCTTTCACAGGTAGCAGCATCAAGAGCTCATCCATAACTGCTTAATGTGGATCAGGGACGGATTTAGGGTTGATGAGGCCCTAAGCTACTGAAGGTAACTGGGCCCTTTATATGTCCAGCTGTCCTTTGTCAACAACAAATTGCGGCTGTTTTTTGTGTTGAATATATGGTAATTTGCACATATGGCCATTTGCACATGCAGAATGTAGGCACCCTATATCTAGAAATGAGCAAACCAGTGATATTTTAGGGTAAGAGTACCAGATTTTTTTTCAATGAATCCGGGGACCCTTTTCAACTTCCTACTGAATACAGTCATACCTCGTGTTGCGTTAGGTTCATGTTGCGTCTTTTCGGCTTGCGAACGCTGCATGTGTGTGCAGAAGCGTTTTGCGCGCTTCACACATGCGCAGAAGTGCTCTATCGCGCTCCACGCTTGCTCAGAAGCGCCACTCTAGTTGCGGACTTTTTGGGGTGCGAACGGCACCTTGGAACAGATTGTGTTTGCAACTAGAGGTATCAGTGTAGATGGATTTTGTCAGGGGACTAATTTGTAAATCTGGGTCTGTCCCCAGGAAAAAGGGACGTCTGGTAACCTTATTTTAGGGAGCAGGCTAGCAGGCGGGGCCTACTACATAGGAGCCTACACAACACAAAACACTGTTGCTGTATGTAGGTTTTATTCTATTTGTTTTTTATCATATATTTTGGAAATTTACATCCAGGGTTTTTTTCATTAAATTTTTTGGGGGCCCCCAAGAGAGGGGACCCTAAGCTATAGCTTGTTTAGCTTATACGTAAATCCGGCACTGGTGTGGATAGTAAGCTTCCTGTTGCCTCCATTAATTCTCCATTGTCCATAGGACATTATCACTGCCTTCTCCCTCAATTTGCATTTTTTTTCCTACCAGGGATCCTCCAAAAAGGAGAGGGTGTGAGAAAATTTGGGTTGAGGGAAGGGAGGCAGGAGAGGAGGACACTCACACCTTCACCGTTTCAGGTCACCGGGAGTTATATGATAGTAGTTTCTGTAGGTATTTGAGACATTTTAGTGATGATGAGCTGAAACATTGGACACAGCTCTGTGAAGAGTTTAAATATGCCCGTATTTAATTTCCAATCTCTTTTATGCACAAGGTTTCAGGCCTCAGTTAAGCTTGTTATAGCAAAACTTAGAATTGTCAGGGAGTGTTCATTTAACTGGGAAAGAAGCTACAGCGGCTGTTAGATAAATCTGTGCACCCGAGGAAGGGCATTCAGTAGCATCTCTGAAAAAGTAATTTCATGTTAGTTTTAGATTGTGTTGGGCTGCAATCCTATACCTTCTTGCCTGGGAGAAAGTCCCATTGAACTCAGTGGGACTTAATTCTGAGTAGACATTGCACTGTTTTAGTAATATATTCTGGTGTTACAATGAAAAGGAACTTGTAAATTGCACATGAAGGGCTGGGGTTTTTGAACTATGAAGTTAGAAAGTAAACCCACTGCCAGCTTTTAAAATGGAAAATTAGCAATCCACAATCACCTTATTTTAGTAGCATGTACTGAATATAACACTTCGTAGGTGCTTTGTAATTGAAAATGTGAGAAATCAGTCGTGCGAAAGATAGACACCAGCCTAATTAAAACTTGCAGTGTATTTCGTCACTGTTTGTGTTAGAAATAAGGGAAATTTCTTTTCAGTAATGTAAAAAAGGAAGCTAAAGTCTTGCATTATTAACTGTGTAATCCTGCACATACTACTCAGAGGCAGTGCTTTTTTTCTGGGGGTACGCAGGGGTACGCATACCCCTAAACATTTGTGAATCTAAGTTTGGCCTCATTGAGGGGCAGTATTTCAATATGAGTAGGAAAATGAGAGTACCCCTAAACATTTTTTTAGAAGAAAAGCACATCTCAGAGGTAAGTCTCATTGAGCTCAATTAGGCTTATTACTTAGTGTGGGTAGGATTGCAGATAAAAGTTCATTTTTTAAGGGAGGTTCTTTTTATATCATGGCTAGTTCAAATTTCACTTTTCTGATTTCCCATATGCATTTTGGAAACACTTCTTTCCTCCTGAATGATAGGAGACTGTACCTCTGGTATTTATACAATTACAGTACTTATATCATCTCATTGTGAGCCCATGAATTTAATCATGTAATTTAATTTATTTAAGCATCTATCTGACTATTTAAAAGGCGCAGTGTGTAGGAAGTGCCAGTGAAAATCAGTTGTCCAGTTTTTTGTGAGTGGAAGCACTGCTTGCTTAATGCCATCATGGGGTGCAACCCAAAAAGACCATGGGCAGCTACCCCCCCCGCCAAATCAAGTAAATCAAAAGAATGTAACTAACAAAGGTTCTGTCACCCTATCATAAAGCCTGCCCCCCAACATAAATCCTGGCTGCACCCACGAAAAAGGCTGTGTGTGCACCAGATTTAGCTTACATGTCAAACATTAAAAGGTGGGGTGAGAAGCTAGGTCTTATCGCTGAAGGATGGTTTTCTACCTTCAGCTGGTGGCAAGGGTACAATGGGGAGAAAGAAACCGAGACAGAGATACGATAAAGACATGGGCCAAGATCCAGAGAGCCACTTTTGGCATGCAAATCCTCCATGCCAAATCACCAAATTGCTTTCAAAAGTCTGACCAGTTTCAAAAGCTTCCACTTTCAAAAGTTAAGGATGCCATTTGGGAAAGACAAGTCTTAACCTTCTTTGGATATGTGGAAAAAGTTGGATGGTTCTTTGGACCCCAACTGTTATTGATGAAAGTTTGTTTCAGTCCCTTCTCTCAGGGATCCAGATGCGTTGCATCCACTGCATGCCATGGAAGAGCAACCCTTTTGCTGATGGATCTCTTTGACAGTTCTGTGGATTTGTGTGGCGTTTCTTGCACCCCTCTTACGGTAGCCTTCCTTATTGAAATTGTCCCCAGAATGATTTGTCTTACTGTTTATGTGTTTCGTTTCTTTAGGTTCTTGAAGAAACTGAATTTTACGTATCGCTGCAATATGGGCGTTAAAGGCTTGCATTCATTTGTAACCAATGACTGTCCCGGTGCATGTACAGCGGTAAACCTGAAAGTAGTGGCAGGAGAGTACCGCAGCAAGTATCCTAGGTCTACTCCTGTCCTTGTGGTAGATGCCATGTGTTGTATTCGAAAGTGGTACACAGCAGAATCGTGGGTTTGTGGTGGCCAGTGGCGTGAATATTTTTCTGTATTGGATTGTTTCATAAACACCTTTAAAGCAGCTGGTATCAAACTTGTGTTTTACTTTGATGGTTTGGTGGAGCCGAAAAAGCGAAGTGAATGGGTTAGGCGGAGATTGGATAATGGCAAAGAAATAGCCAAGATCTTTCGGTTCATCAAGACCTATAAGCAGCAGCCCGGGAGAGAAATGTTCTTTATTCCATCTGGGTTGGCTACTTTTACACGCTCCGCCTTGAGGACCCTTGGTCAAGAGACAATATGTTCACTGCGAGAGGCAGACTATGAAGTGGCGTCTTATGCACTACATAACAACTGCATGGGGATTCTTGCAGAGGACACAGACTATCTGATTTTTGACACTGCTCCCTATTTTTCCGTCAAAGAGCTCCACTTGCACAGGCTAGATACAGTGATGTTCTCAAGGCAGAATCTCTGCAGCAGGTTGGGCCTCCATCCAACAGATCTTCCCCTTCTTGCCTGCATCCTTGGCACAGACATAGTACCAGAAAAGGTTATGGGACGTTTTCGGAATCAATGCGTTGCTTCATACTGTGCAAAAATCCAGGGCTCTAATCAAAGGAGTAGCATGATTCTAGCCGTGGCAAACTATATTTCATCTATTTCGCGTTCATATGGTAGTTTGATAGCTTTAGCAGAAACGTTGCCTTTGGAATCAGACAAATCCCTACTTTGCAGTGGGATAGAGTCTTATCTCCTGCCTGGGCAGCAGTCTCCATGGCTTCCTTGTGACTTCTCACATTGCTCAGTGGCATCAATCAAACAAGAAGTGCCCCTGTGTTTAGATCAGGAGATCCTGCAGGTAATTAAGCCCTTGAAGTTTCTTTTTGTATAGTTATGAATGCCCTGTTGTACCTTGGACTTATGCACACGTGTGTGATACATGCATATTGTATTATTATCATTTGCTTTATTACCTCAAGACACTTGTTTTTTGGAGAGGAGCTCATTTGCCCTTCTCTTGTGCTAAATCTTTTGTGGCATCCTACTGCTGTAAAACAGAAAAGAATCACAAATACCAAGTGACAGCAGTGAAAGCAAATAATATATCTGGGTCTCTTGTGAACAGATAGCTGAAGAAAAATTTGTGAGAGCTGAAAGTCGTGCGTACGCTTTCATGTGCAGTGGAGAGGATGAATGCAGCAACACTTTGGAAGATGAAGATGATACAGAGCTTCCTGGACAGGCACTTATCTTTCTCCCTGCCCGTCAGCATATCTATTCTCTTCTGCTGGAGTCTGCAAAAGGTAAATGCTGTGCTGGAATTTCAGTGCAATGTAACTGGTCCTACTGGATAGGGCTGAAAGGCGTTCTGGTCCAAAACATATGAAGGGCACCAGATTGTGAGCTGGGTCACATTTTTATTCACAGGCTTCTCAAAATATTTTGTTGAAATGTGAAATCTCCACATCCATTTTTGAGAGGCTCACATCTGTATGAAATTTAGGCCTTGATGCTGTAGGCATTCTACATGCAATTAGTAAGGAGAAGGCCATTAGAAATAATAAGAATAAGAACAGGGTGTACTTACATGTTGGTGCATTTTTGAACCTTTTAAGGTGATTAGTTCCCCCCACGAGTGTGGTAATAAAACAGTCATGAAAGCTGTTAATGATCAGAAAGCAGAGCAAAACGGTTATGTTTAGACTAGCTTTGTATGTTTTTAAAAAAAAACACCACAGAAAGTTTGTGTTGTTTGGAAAAAAATGCAATGTTTTCTTCAGGGGTTGAAATAACTATTGTGAGTTAGGTTGGAGGATTGATCCCAAAGTGTTACCTCCTTTAAAAAAAAATAAAAACCAGTTATTCAGGCTGAACTGTAAGGTCATTGGCCAGTCAACACAGAAACAGAATTTAGAATATTCAAACCATTTATTTTTACTTAAAGCTTACAATATATAGATAGCAACTTAAACAATTCCATATGTAAAAAAAATAAACATTTGAAAATAATTTCAAATATAAAAACAGGGAAGTATAGTTCCAGTACAGATACAGACTGTGCAGTATATTGTTGCATCTGCCTGGCCACTGTGGTTGGCCTGCTAGGCTAGACAGTTGTTCTGTATCTCAGGGTGAGGAGCCTTTCCTCGCCAGAGAGCCAGATCTTTTATCTCCTCCACCCCTGCCAAGCCAAAGTTGGCAGGTGAGCAGGGCCACCCACCTGTCAATCACTTGACATAGCGATGCCGGGTGTGGGACAGGTGGTTGGGGCTTCCTGAAAACAGGATTGTGGGCCAAATGGAGAGGCCTGGAGGCCATGTTTGGTCTGTGGGCCAGAGGTTCTCCACCCTTGCTATATCAGAGGGACTTCCCTGCAAAGAATTGCCTCGTGCAGAAATATGAGAGTCTTGAAGACTTCATTTGTTTGCGAACAAATTGACAAAATATGGGAGCAAGCAGGGAAAGCAGAACTGGGGCAGTTTAACGATATGCTAACCTAAAGGCTTCAAAGCTACTATGAAACTTGGTTCAAACATCCACATCCAAAACATGGTTGTAAACTAGCATGGGATTGCAACTTCTATTTAACACTGTCACGATAGCTAACATGGCTTGCCGAGGTAGGTAAGTCAGTGCCTACTGCTGTCTGTCTTGTCGTATCACATCTATGCGATGTATAGAATTAGGGTATTAAATACAGTGGTTCCTTGGATATGGGATTGCAGCCTTTATCTATACAGTGGTACCTCGGGTTACATACGCTTCAGGTTACATATGCTTCAGGTTACAGACTCCGCTAACCCAGAAATAGTACCTCGGGTTAAGAACTTTGCTTCAGGATGAGAACAGAAATCACACGGCGGCAGCGGGAGGCCCCATTAGCTAAAGTGGTACCCTCAGGTTAAGAACGGACCTCCGGAACGAATTAAGTTCTTAACCCAAGGTACCACTGTATTTTTGTGTCTTTAAAGAGTAAATGCTTCCAATTGGAAAATGTCAGTTCTCTTATTGGTTCATTGATCCAATTCTCTTTTCCTTAGATGTCAATGGGACCTACCCTGTAGTAAAGGAGTGGTTTGTGTACGCTGGGAATTCTCTGAAACAACCAGACTTGGTACAACCCAAGGAACTCCCAGGTAAAATGAAATTTCATTTTGTATTGAAAATTGATAACTAAATACACAATACCGTATTTTTCGCCCCATAGGGCGCACCGGCCCATAGGGCGCACCTAGTTTTTTGGGGGGGAAATCAAGGGGAAAAATTTTATCCCCCCCCCCTGCAGCCATCCCCAAGCTAGAAGAGGGAGACAGAGCACTCCGTCTCCCTCTTCTGCCTTCAGGGACAGCCTCCCTAGCCTCCATGGGGCAGCGGCTTGCCCCGTTGTCCCCCAAGCTTGTGGGGCTGGCGGTGGGGAGAAGCTCCTATAGGGCAAAAAATACAGTACTTTGCTTTCAAATAAAGTGGTACCCCGGGTTACATACGCTTCAGGTTACAGATGCTTCAGGTTACAGACTCCGCTAACCCAGAAATAGTACCTTGGGTTAAGAACTTTGCTTCAGGATGAGAACAGAAATCGTGCAGTGGCAGCAGGAGGCCCCATTAGCTAAAGTGGTGCTTCAGGTTAAGAACGGACCTCCAGAACGAATTAAGTACTTAACCCAATGTACCACTGTATATGCAGTGTGGATTTAAATGATATTTAAGATGATTTTGTTTCAGAGAGCCAGACAGCTTTGATAAAGCCACCCTACGTAAATGCATTTATTTCAGAAACATGTAGCTTGCCAGAATGGTTTGATAGGTCCTCAGGGAGGCTTTCGACATCTAAAAACAACAAACATCAACCATGAAAATTCAGCGGGTTAAAATACAGAAATACAGCACTGCAATAAAATTAAAAAATGGCAGCCAACACAATTTCCAGAGAAGATGTGAAAAAAGACCCAGACAGAATCCACTGTGAGTAACACTTTGTTTAATACCACCCCAAGTTATTGGGAAAGGACTGTAATGTAGAGCAGATGCAGAAAGTTCAATCCCTGACATCTCCAGGCTGGGAAAGGCCCTGGAAAACTAGTACCGGCCAGCATTGATAATACTGAGCTAGATGGATCAGTGGTTAGTTTTGCTGTTGGATGCTGCAGGTTGTTAAGTTGCCTTCTTAAATTATTAAATTTATAGTATTGGAATGTGGTTTTGGAGTATGTTATTATATATGCTATTGCCTTTGTGGTGTATGATTGAAATGCATCATTTTTCCTTTGCTGCATCCCATTTTGAGCATGATTTTTGTGTGTGGAAAAGCAGCATACAAATAAAACGAATGAATGATTGATTTGGTATAAGACAGCCTCCTATGTTACGTTAAGGAATATAGAAAAAGACAGCATAGGTACTTTCTTAACAAGAGTGAGTGAGCTTCATACTTCATTCATTGATTGCATTCCTGCAAAGAGGTGGGAAGGGAAATATGAGGAGCGATCACATGGTGCAGATGAGAAAGAAGCAAAATAACCACTAGGAAAATAATATACTCAGGATGTGAATGCACCCCAGTGCCAAATTCTGCTCTAGCTGAATAATGTGGCTGAGACAGAAGAACTGTGCCTGTTTCTGCATTGCACTAGTATGTTGTTGGGTTAGTTACATGTTAGATAGGTACAAATGCTGAAGAACCTGTGTGTCACCTGATCTGCAGGTGTGTACTGTTAGCTGTACAGTCATCAAGTATCTCTACTGAATTTTGAGTGGGGTCAGGCATGGTGAAAGTGTAGAGTGGTTCCATCTCATTTTTCTTGCTTGCCAGCAGTACAGACGTAGAGTTGGGAGACAGAATTTTGCATCTCATAAGATGGAGGAGTTTCCTTCTTGGGCAGAGGCAGTGACATCAATCCATCTCTCTAAACTCGCTTGTAAAAAGGATTATTTGGGCTGAGTTGAAGTATGAGAAATTTCAGCCAAAAATGTCTGGAAGCAAGGCTTTGTAATAGCACCATATTTGCTAGCAATTCAGTAATGAAAAGCTGTTTTATTTCAGTGCAGACTAGTAAGGAAGGAGAACTTACAAAGTTTATTTTCAGTGGTCTGTTCCAAAACAAATATTTTTCTAAAAAAAATCAGCTGTCCGTATTTGTATGCCTTAAATTCTTTCATGTCAGTTTTATCTGCAGCATCAATCTGTAGCTCACCAAATAAGGAGGTTGGCAGTGTGTCACTTTCAAATCTAAAAATGCTTTGGTAGGAGGTTATTGACTGAAATGCAAAGTCAGGCTAGTAAAACCAAATGTCACATTCTGTTTACTTGTTTAAAGAGTATTTTTGGAACATATATAAATGTGCACCTATGTATTTCATCTACATTTCTTTTTTAAGGAAAATAAAGATAGGTATGAAATCTTGCATGATTGAAATGAATAATTCAATAGTGTCACAGTTTTTACTCTGTTTACCTTTTCAGATCTTTTATAAATGTGTGAATTTTCTCCAAAAAGTTTCAAGTATGTTTTCATTTGGATCTGTGTAGGTGTTGGTAACTTATACTTGAAGGTTAAAACCTAGTCAAGAACGATTGAAGAATAGTATTTTTGAGAGATGCAGGAGTGCTTAGACTACCTTCAAATGGATTAGTTGTGTTGACAGGGTGGTGGTCTATAGGCTGTCCCCCACCTCACCTCTTTCTCATTGCCTGCACATGAGAATAAAACACATGTTTTGGAGACCATCTCCCTTCATGCTGTTGCTATGTTGGGAAAGCCACTACATTATGTGTGTGCTCTGAGATATCTGGCAATTCACTCTCCTTGGTAAAGAACCGTTTGTAGATCTTCATAATAGAGGACCGGAAGTCCACTCATCTAGAGGTTCAAACCATGGTACTCACGCTTCAGGCACAGTGGGCTGAAGGGGAAGACCTGTGTTTGACTCCCATAAGAATTCTGCTCTCTGCACACATATAAAGAGAAATGGATTGCAAGTTTAGAGAATATCACTGTTGCAGAACTGTAAACGACGTATTAGGGCTTTACTGGGAACAGGCATATTTACATCAACTTTTGTTTATATTTAGGGCAATCCTTTGCATGTTTTCTTGGAAGTTAGTTCTTACCATATTCACTAGGAAGTAAGCTCCACCGAGCTTATTAAGAGTTTGGAGTAAACATGCTTAGGATTGTATTATAAAACATTAAATGATTGCCGGCTTTACTCATTTCAATGGAAGTTTATCACACTGAGTCTTTATGGCGCTCTTTTCAGTTTTCCCCGGTCTGAGTAATATCCAGATAAGCTATGCAGAATACACCCATTGAACTCATTGAACTTTCATTATTTTTCTCATACAAGTCTAAGGGGGTGTGTGTCTAAAATAAGGTCAACAGCTTACAGGATTTCCTAAATAAAGCTGAACAATCTTGGGGGTTTTATTAAAAAAACTCATCAATTTTTTGGGGGGGGTATCCTGGAAATATGGCAGTATATATAAATATATATATATATAAAGTGGGACATTGAACTAGCATACTACTCAATTTGTGGGCAATTGAAACGCTTCTAGAAAATTGCATTCAGTGGTATTGCTCAAGCACCAATTTTCTCCAAATTTGAGAAGCCATTCTTCAGAAATTTCACACTGAGAATATATGCAAGAAAACCAACATGAGGGTGATGGACAAAATATTTATTTTCTGTTTTGTCTCCCTGGGCAAAAGCACCATTTGGTTAGAGAGTTTTGTTGGCCAAATAAACAAACATTTATTTCACGCCCTGTTTGACACCTCAACACTATAGTCATTTATAATGGCCAAGTGGTTCACCCAAAGGAATGCAACTCCTGTTTGTAAATAAAAAGGAAAAGCAGATGTGTTACCATCTTAACTCATCTTAAAACTGACATCTTTGTCTATCTGAAAGGCTGGGCAAATAGTTTTATGGCAGGAATTTATCTAAATACAGCTTTCTAAACAATGTATTTGTATTTCATACTTTATATAACTCACTTTGATAGTTGAGGAAAAGTAATGTAATAGCAATCAAGTTTTTGGTCACTGGCAATAAGATATAAGACAAGTGGTGTAAAAAGGAATCTAGAAGCAATGCATACATCTTTATATGTTCATGGATGCATTATGACTTGGCATGCTTTCATTCTTGCCAGGGAATAAAATAATAAACCCTGCTGTCCTTCACTGTTAACATGAGGCACAAATGAGTTTTCATTTCAAGAGACAGGCCTTCCAGGTTGCAGCATGGTCAGAATAATAGCAGCACACCAAACACAGAGGTGACATGCTGGGAGGGGAGACATTTAAATGGGTCCTTTTGGGAGTGCTTGCACACTGTTTGGTTCTTGGGCTGTAGGAGCCTAACATTTTCAAGAAAAGGAAAGTGAAAGGATCATATCATCGTTGCTAAACATACATCTTTGTTAAACTTGCAGCTGAGCGAAGTTTTTCACGTGTGCAAACAAATCCATTGTATAAATAGCACAGATTTTTCAGCCCTGTAATCCTGTACAACTGTAAGATGCAATTTCCCCCTCTATGAAATCTTATAGAGATCCAGGGCAGCTGTTGCGGTCAGAGTGGCAATATCTTTTATCTTTGTCGTAAATCTTGATTCTAGGTATAAGTCATTAATATTTGCATTATAGCTGAGGGGGGCATTGTTTTTGTTTGTTATTTATGGTGCGTATTTTTGTGTTTTTATATTGTAAACCAGGCTATGATCTTTGGATAAAGGCATTTAACTAATTATATTAATAATCTCGAGAAGGTGAGTAATTCTTGTTAAAACTTAGTAACAGCTTTCTTCTACAGTGTTTAAATAGTGGCTTTCTTTTCTAGGTGGCACTCCTAGTTTGAGATCCCTGTGGCTGAGCAGTGGACCCGAGACTGAAAAGCTACGCCATTGGACATTTCTGGCATGCTTTCAACTGCAAGAAATAGCAGAGGAGATCCAGGCTCTGGAAGATTCTGTTGCTGTTGTCTGCTGCTTGTTACTGTACCTCTTCCTACAAGTAAAGAAAATCCTACTTTTGTGACTTTCCTTGTAGTAGATCTATACAGATTAGTGAAGGGGTAGCCAACACGGTATCCTCGTGATGGACATTTAACCTACGCAATTTCAACCATATATGATTGGTTGCAGGCTGGGGAGGGGAAAGCTCAGAGGTGGGATGAAGCTTGAAACCCCAAGTGGACATGGTGCGAAAAGAGCTTTTAAGCTCTCGGCCATTTTTCCTGGGAAAGTCCAGCACAGCACTACTTAATTCCTAGGAAAAGAGATGGGAGGAGCTCTCCGAATGGAGGCACACTTTGTTATCTGGAAATCCTTTTCTTTAATCACTGATGGCTCTCTGTGTGTAATAACTCAATGGGGAAAGAATGTACCCTTTACATGCTCAGAGGCACTTGATTCTTCCCATCTTTCAGGGTGGGTCCTTACGTACAAGGCCTGACTCGCCTTTAGAAGTCGTTTTTATAGTAATAATTCAAAACTAACTTTAAAATAGACACAGATATCCATCAAAGCAGTTTCCCAACAGTATAAATCCCCGTAGCCTGCAGCAAAGAGGCAACTAAAGGAAATTGCTGTCACATGAGCTTTTGTTCCTTCCTTTGTCCCTCTCATTCAGATCCGATTGCTTAAATTTCATCGGCTTTCTATCCATGTTTCTATTAATTTAATCAAAACATTAAGGAAGTTATTAAGAAAAAGGTAAACCCCTTTACCCTCAAGCTTCAGTGCGGCATTGCATGAAATAACTGTACTGATTAACAGAGCAAAGAAGCAGTCCTTTGTATAGTAGTTGTACAGTTGTTCAAAAGTAATATTTGATGGATTGCACCTAAAATGCTTGAAGCAAATTATTATAGCATAAGCATGCCATCTGTCTGCGAATTCCCAGAAACCACAAAAAAAGCTTCAAGTCAAACTCAGAAACCCCCTTAAAGCCTGTAAGAGGTGATTTAGCTGTGATTCCTGCTTTGCAGGGGGTTGGACTAGATGACCCTATGGGCCCTTTCCAACTCTACAGTTCAATGCTTCTATGATTCCATGCTTTATAATTGGTAAAGACACAGCAAGTGGTTTGTTAATTGCACCCAAGGAAGTTTTCCCAACGTAAGTGCAAATCCTGTCTTTTCTCAAATGTAGGAATAGGAGAAAAGGCTCAGCATTACGGAAGGCCAATGGGAAGTGTGAATGTCTCTGTGGTTCATTATAAAATCATCAAAGAAGATGGGAGAGAGGGAACCTTTAAACTGATCCTTGAGCGCAGGGTGGTGAAGTTGGTGGAAGTAGGGCAGAGGAGCTGAAGTTGCGAAAGCAAATTGCAAATGGTGTTTCAAAGAACTACAGCTGAATAAGGCCATGGTGCAAGACTGGCATTCCTGTAGCAAGGAATTTAGGTAATGGGGGAAAGTATGTACTTTTTACATAGCTCTGAGCTAAGATTTCCCCCCTAGGTTGACAGCCTCTCCTTGGAAGACTTGAACGCATTTCTAGCTCAAACTCTCTGCCTCGAGGGGAAGTCGGCTGCTCAGCTTGCAAACTTGCAGGTACAGACATGACTCATTTACTAATGCAATACCAGTGGTAACCCCTAGATGAGCAGCACATCGCTTTCTCTTTGACCTTTACTCTCACTCAATGGTATTGAGGAGATTAGATTTAAGGGGCAGGGTGCCATTCAGTTATCTTAGTTTATTTGCACTCTTTCGTTACATAGACAAGGATTCAAGCCCAAGCCCCTATTCCAAAGATTTGATGTGACCTGCCACATTTAAACCTTCAGTTTTTCTCTTTATTGCCACCCCAAAATAATTGCCTTTCGTCTGCTCAGCCATGATCTCATTCAAGCGCTCCCCCCCCCCCATCAGCTTGACGCTGCCTCCTTCTGCTTGCAGTCAAATTAGAGATGCCATGGAATATTCAGATCCCTTCATTTTCCTGGCTTGCCTAGCTCCTCATAAGCCTCTTAACGATGGTATAGTGATCTAAATGATGCTGATTATCTAGACCATATCACTGGAACATGGGATTGAGACTGCTTTGGTCACCTTGGCTGATAACCTAAAATGGGAATTGGATGGGAGGGAGTGCATCCCTCTTAGTTCTCCTGGACCTCTTGGTGGCTTTTGATGCCATCTACCATAGTAATTTTCTGGATCTCCTAGCTGGATTGGGCCTTGGGGCCTGTAATAAAATGGTTCTGTTATGGGACTGCAGTCCTTGGCATGCAGTTTCTCTCAGGGTTCTGCCTTGCTTCCAGTGTTATTTAATAGCTATACAAAACCACTTGGGAGTTTTGGATTAACTTGTCATCAATTCGCTGATGATATTCCACTTTAATAATAATAATAATAAATTTTATTTATATCCCGCCCTCCCCAGCTGAAGCCGGGCTCAGGGCGGCTAACAACAATAAAACAGTACAAAGCTCCTTGCCATCTATGGCCAAAGAAGTAGCTGGTATCCTTGAAACCTGCGTAGATCTCTTAGTGAGCTGGAAGAGAATGAACAAGCTGAGATTTAATCCAGACAAGCTGGGCATACCGTTGGTTAGTAGAAAGTCTGACTTTGGAATTGGGATTCAACTTGTTCTGGGAACGATTGCACTTGCCCTGAAAGATCAGCTTCCTAGCTCAGGGGTGCTTCTTTATCCTGTGCTATCCCTGGATTCCTGGGTTACATTCATTCCTTAGACCTATCACATTTAGACTACTTTAGTGTGTTCTATACAGGGCTGCCCTTGGAGATCGTTCAGAAGCTTCAGATGGTTAGGCTGCACAGTATCAGGAACATAGTACTCTGATACTGAAAGTTCAGCACTGGTTAGTGGTTCCTGATTGTTTTTCAGGCTCCATTCCCCTCGGAGCAAGAATCTTTCCCTGCTCTGCAATTTGAAATGGCACAACTTTTTAATTTAATTTTTAATAGTGTAACTACTTGTAATGTTTCAAAGGCAGCTTTATTGTTGGTTCCATGTTCTTAGGCTATTTTTATTGTTTTTGACCTGTTTCATACTGCCCTGGTGGGTTTACAGAAAGCGGGTATAAAAATATTAAGAATAAATAATGAAATTACATTGAAGCCTTTGCCTTTAGTGTTCAAAGGAGGAAAAGAAGGACAACCCTGTAGAGAGAGTACAGGCTTGGATTTGAACACTCAGTTCTTAATTTAGCCACGAAGCCTGTATCTCCATAAAAAGAAAAGTTACCCATGTTGACCCGTAAGAAAGATTCCAGGAGCTTGCATGCTATTTTGTGACGTTTTGATTAGCCCAATAAAAGTTATAGATAATATGGATTTTGGAATGTATCTCTATAGTTCTCAGTGAATTGACATAGTTTGAAGGAGAGTCACAAGCTCTTCCCTCACCCTCCTTAGTTTAGGAATAGCAATTCTGCTTCCAACTACAGAGTGTTACACATTCCACTAATCAGGTGGAAAGCCCCCTGCCACTCCCCTCTCTGTAAATAATGACAGGACCTTCCTTTTTTCAATAAGCAGCTTGATGTATAAAGGAAGCAGCAAGAGACTTCTAGTCAAGTGACCATAGACTACTCCTGAATCAGCATTGCGATACTTAATATATGGGTTGTATAAACTTAAATGGAAAATCAGCTTCCTGTTAAAAAAGACGAAACAACTTATTTGCAAGGAATGTGCATAGAATATGATGTTGCTTGTCATTCAAGCAGTTTGTGCCATAGTTATTTAAAATTTTACCCAGGGCACGTGGCTTTGTTTTATGGTAAACAAGCTGTGGTTTTTATCCCTGCCTCTCTAGCAGCTGCAGGCCTATGCTGCATACAGGGGAAGGAAGTTTTAAACATGGGTGGGGTTCTTTACCGAACAGCCTCAACTTGTGGAATTTAAGTTTGCTTTGAAGAGACACACAGGGCTATTTTAAATACTCCCTCTCTTGATAAAAAGGTAAATGAGCCACATGCAGGTCGTGTGTCTGTGCCATTTCCCATTGTTGGCTGGTGTATTTACACTGGAATTCCATGCATGCTCCGCCTGCCTTCTGTGTCTTGTTGGTACCTGCCTTGTTCCCCCCAGCTAAAGAAACAGAATTTTGGTTTTTTGGCATTTACGTCTTCTGCATTCATCAAACTATTTTTATGCCCTGCAGAATTTGCATTACATCTGCATCATGTAGGAGAGAAAGCAAACACTATAATTAAACCAGCATAGCTGCTAGCTAAGGGAAAATATTTCTCTTTGTGGAAAAATATCACACACGAGCACAGGATTTTCTGTTTCAGAATCTTGAAGGGCCTGGCTTCATAGCCTTATGTCATAAAAGACATAAAGCAAATGGACCACGAACATGAAATGCTGACATATTTTATAGATGTGTTTATGAGCACTTTTAAATAGATTTGTGGACGGATCTGAAGCAACGTTTATCTGAATGACTTTCTCTAGCTGTATGAGTGTTTGATGTCTTGTCTCACTTAGAGCAGAATATTATGTGAACAATCTCACTTTGGTGCTTACTATTTTGTTTGTTTGTGTGTGTGCACACACATGCTTCTGTGGGAACTTCTAGGCCAAAAAAATACCAATTTTAGGATATTCTTGTATCAATGTTCTGATGGCCCCCAAAGATGTCCATATGCAAGGCTTATCATATCCCTGCTGGAAATACAATTTTAAAATTTTATTTTTTCAGTGCAAGGAACTAAACAAGATATTGTCTATTTTTATTGCATAATGTATTTTATGGATAAGTATTCAAATTTAATAAATAATAATAGAAGAGAAATGAATATTTATGTAGCAAGTAGCTCAATAAATTCCATATAAATTACTAACTTGTATTAAAATAACATAAAAGTATTCACAATCTTTTTCTGTTTATGATAAATTTATTTGTTCTCCCCTTCTCTCTTTTCAAGTTTTTATTACAATTAAAAAGAAAAGTCAGAATGTATTGCAGATCATAGGATTTATTTTAGCTCTGCTTTTGTCTTGCTAGTAAGCTAGAAAAAGAAAGAAAGAGAATAGCCAGGTCTAGATGTACCAGAACTCAGTTAATCTTTTGTTCTGTCTTAGGTTGCAATCAACAGGACTTACTTCTGATAGTAGGGGAGCATTTTTTGGTGAGAAATTTGTGGTACAGTGTTGGGGTATGGTTATTCTTGAAGATGTTTCTCCTGTGGTTCAGAATCGACATGTTGTCACACCCACAAAAGCTGTGGGTTGGTGATGGTGGGCTGTTTCAAAATGGTCACCATCTTACTCGGAAAATTGGCAATATCTTCCTCATGTGCTACTGGATTGTACAGAGTCATTCATGAATCAGCCTTAATGCCGTTTGTAACTTTACAATGGGTTTTGATGGATATAATCTGTTGTCAGTGCTTCCCCACCCACCCACCGAAAAATAGGCCCCAGTACTCACCATGAAGTTGTTATAGTAAGTGCCTCACTTTTAAACAACAAGAGGTGCCAGTACTGTGTGCGCTTGAGTACCCCTGGAAAAAAGCACTGTCTGTTGTTATGATGGTAAGTGCAAACATTAAAAAGGGGGCATAAATATCCCCAAGAAGAAATGTGTCCCTATGTCATGCCACAAACCTGCCATGGAACACATAAATCTAATCAATTGTTCCTTTACTAAACAGGCATGTACAGAATTGTTGCTGCAAATGAGTCAAATGACACCCATCAACATTGGTCAATGTAGTGCTTTTGATTTGAGCAATTCCAAGCTGTTGAATCTGCTGCGTTATTGATAGTAAATGTCAAAATGGTTGTTCTCCCCATGAAAATACACGCAAGCTTTATCACGTTTGTAAAAATAAAAATAAAAAAAGGAAGTCGAAATGGGTTCAGGAAAAGCAAAGCAGTAAACTTATAAATGTATCTCATAAAATGATCACTAGCTTCAAATGGAACTCTTCGGGGTTTTAAATAAGTTTTGCAGTGTGAACCTAAACCATAAAAAATGGTTGACACCCTTGGAAATTTATGAGACTGAAGCAGTTCTCTGTGCACAATTCCTTCTTGATTTTACTAAGGCTTAGGCGTGCTTTAATAAGGCACTATTCAGAATGGTCCTAGTTGTCAAAAATAACCCTGTGAATACAGAATCAAATACAGCAGCAGTATTTTTAAATATCATGCTCTTGATCTAAAGAGTGGTGTAACAAGTGCATGGAGGTAATATTTTCTTCCTCACGATTCTGAAACCAGAGAATGAAACTGAACGGTGGGAGATTCAGCATAGACAAAAAGAAGCAGTTCTTCACACAGTGATTAGCTAACTGACATTTGCTTCCATAAAATAATCATCACCAACTTAGGTGGCTTCAAAAGGAAATTAGACAAATTCATAGAGGATAAGGTTATCAGTGGCTACTAGTCATGGATGTAGCTTGAATGCTACATCCAGAATCAGAGACAACCTCACCTGTCACTGGGAACAACTGTGAAAGATGGCAATTGCCTTCTTGTCTGCTTATGGGCTTCCCATAGCATCTGGTTAGCCACCATAGGAAAGAGCACACTAGCAGTTTTTTTCAAACAGCACCCTCCCTTCCTATTCCTTGCTTGCTGTATAACAAAACACTTTCAAAATCCAGAGAAGCTTCAGAAGCAGGTGTGACACAAGAATTGCTGTTTTAAATAAACCAGACTATATGTATTAAACCTAAGCACACTGAAAGAATCCCTTTCAGGTCCTAGCCTATGTTTTATTTATTTTGCCTTAAAAAGAGAGAAGGGATCATTCTGAACAAATTATTAGCAAATTACAACTGTAGTCATTATGATTAGGAAGGTAAGTTGGGTGTGCAACTGTAGGCAATTTACTGTGCAGTCCTCTGCACTTCCAGTGTGGTGTAGTGGTTAAGAGCGGTAGTCTCGTAATCTGGGGAACCGGGTTCGCGTGTCCGCTCCTCCACATGCAGCTGCTGGGTAACCTTGGGCCAGTCACACTTCTCTGAAGTCTCTCAGCCCCACTCACTTCACAGAGTGTTTGTTGTGGGGGAGGAAGGGAAAGGAGAATGTTAGCCGCTTTGAGACTCCTGAAGGGGAGTGAAAGGTGGGATATCAAATCCAAACTCTTCTTCTTCTTCTTCTTCTTCTTCATTGATAAACAAGTCCCATTGAGTTCAGCATAGCTCACTTCCAGATGAGTGAGTGTAAACTCCGAGAATGAGTCCCATTTGGCTCAGTGGGACTTGGAACAATTACCTGTTGGATTGCACAGTGATTCAAATGAGTGGAGCCCATTTCAGGCTTACTCCTTGCCAAATCCAGTGGTGAGAGCTTCAGAAGGCTGCCCTACAAAGCCCCGATGGAGGAAACAAGCAACTGCAGGAGAGTTAACATTCCCTGTTAAATATTATCCTAACTTCTGTTGTGATTGGTATGTAATGGCTAGGTTGAAGAAATTCTGAAAAGCATTCTTTCTTCAGGTTAATCTTAAAAAGATCGTATGAAGAGGGAAGATGTGTTTACCTGGTTAACAGAGCTAAGCCATGTCCTGTTTAAGAGGTGACCTGCACTCTTAAGTGGCAGGTGCTGCCTAGGCTTGGGTGTAGGATGGCAGCGGGTGGGGTGGGGGAAAGGAGCCTGCAGTAAGGATGCCATGGCACTGGCACCTGCTTCTCAACTGCTCTGGTCGCTCCCCCACTCCTGTCTGCACCTGCTTGTCCATACTTTGTTACTGATGGAATGCATGTTCATCTGCCTAGGGGTTCAGGTGGAAGGCCAGTAGTAAACTTGAAAAAGAATGAACAATATATGGGGCACAATCCATTTAATTTTTTTTTTCTCCTCCAGCACTGAGTGTACATACTCTTTGGGTGGCTTTCACAGTAGAACCCAACAAATAAAACAAGGAAATTGAAAAACACAATAGAATCATTTTCCCAGTCAAAGGTCTGGGAAAATAAGAAGGCTTTTGGCTGGCATGGTAAAGGCAGTCAAGTGGATGGCATAGGACCCTTCCTGGGGAGAGGATTTTATAAACGGGGTGCCATCAATGGGAAGGCCCACTCCTCAGTTGTCATCCACCTTTCTTCTGATGATACCTGCAAGAGGGCCTTAGATGATGATCTCATTGGACAGGCAGGCATCTGAGGGTGAGGGTGAGGCAAAGGCGCTGAAGGCTTGAAGAGGCTGTTATGTTTTGTGGAAAGAGCTGAATTTGAAGCTCATGGCTGATGTGTAGAAAGCTCACTTTGCTAGTACTAAGGTCACTTTGCTAGTACTAAGGACCACACTACGAACACAGAGCATGCTCACTCAAATATTATTTACAAGAAAGCAGTGTAGAAACTATTTGTGCACCGCATCCATACTAGCAAGTCAGCATTTGTGCTATGTGTGCTACAGTTTCCATACCGAAGTGTATAGTGAGATAATCCCTGATGGTACTGAAAGCTGTAAAGCTATCCCATAGCCCTTTGGTGATTGTGTTTTCAAAGCATTCTGCCTAACTTTGACAAAGGGGGCACTGTAGACTCTATTTGCGTGTTTGGGGACAAAAATGGAATTGATCCCTGCATCTATGAAGTTCCATACTTAGTTTTTGTTGTGTGCAAGTAGTTCAAGGATGCAAGCTGGATCTTCAGCACTATTCTAGGATGAGACATATATGAGTGGGGACAATAAGCCTTTCCATTATGAATAGGTTTAGTCATGGACGACTCTGGGGTTGCAGCGCTCATCTCGCTTTACTGGCCGAGGAAGCTGGTGTACAGCTTCCAGGTCATGTGGCCAGCATGACTAAGCTGCTTCTGGCAAACCAGAGCAGCGAACAGAACTGCCGTTTACCTTCCCGCCAGAGCAGTACCTATTTATCTACTTGCACTTTGACTTGCTTTCAAACTGCTAGGTTGGCAGGAGCAGGGACCAAGCAACGGGAACTCACCCCGTCGTGGGGATTCGAACCGCCGACCTTCTGATCAGCAAGCCCTAGGCTCTGTGGTTTAGACCACAGCGCCACCCGTGTCCCAATTCCATTAGAGGACTATGAAAACCAGTGTGGTGTAGTGGTTAAGAGCAGTAGTCTCATAATCTGGTGAACCGGGTTCGCTTCCCTGCTCCTCCACATGCAGCTGTTGGGTGACCTTGGACCAGTCACACTTCTCTGAAGTCTCTCAGCCCACTCACCTCACAGAGTGTTTGTTGTGGGGGAGAAAGGGAAAGGAGAATGTTAGCCGCTTTGAGACTCCATAGGGTAGTGATAAAGCGGGATATCAAATCCAAACTCTTCTTCTTCATATGAAAGCTAAGTTTCATGCTCCCAGTGACTTGCTGAGATATTGACTAACATGAAGAACCCACCAAGTTGTAGTGATCTGAGATGCACTGCAGAGGTGCATAATACTTTTTCCAGGACATGCTTAGCTTGAGCTAGACACTTGTCTGTGATGTGTCAGAGAATTCAGATAGCTAGTCCCTGTGCCCAAAAGAAGAAAAAGCCGTGTTGAGAACTGATTCAAGAATTTTGAGTTCTTTCTGCTTTTAAAATAACATATTACAGTTTCATAAACAAAATCTAGTCCCCTTTTAAAAATAAATCCCATCTTTAAAATATTAACCTTTATTCCCTGTTGCTGTAATATCCCAGAACCAAACTGTTTCACAAAAGTAAACTAGTGCGCACTTAACTCCCACCACAAGCGATTAAAATTTCCCTTCACTGATTAATTTTGTTCAGTTCCAGATTTAGTTCATTGATCTATTGGTTAAACCAATTAAAGCTTGCAGCCCTACAAAAATGTCACACAGGCCTGCTTTGCATGACACGTTAAGCCAAACCTTTGCTTAGGGAGACTGTGCAAGCTCATGATTAGGGACAAGGGAGCATAGCCACAAGTCCCCAGTTTGGACAGTCACCTTGGCCTGGCTCAGCCTGGCAGCAAAAAGGACCAGAGAGGAGTAAAGCTGCCAAAAGCTCTTCCCTGGAAGCCCACACAGTCATGTGGTCCCAGTAAGTCAAGCTTTGGCTTTAGGAATCTCTGTGGTGACTTTAACCTGGTGACTTTAACCTCCACTCATCTGCCTTGACTGTATATTACCAGCAGAAGCTCTTATTTTTAGTGCTGAAGAGCAGAGCAGTGGGAGCTCACATCTTTTGTGGCTTGTTTCTGTCTCTCTATCTGCTACAATTAATTTGAGAAAATTATTTAACTGTGGCTTCTCAACCCCCAGCAAATGGCAATACATTTTAGTGTCCCCCAGTACTGCATAATTCACTTACTAGAGTGCGGTGACTTAAAGGGTCACCAATGCAGAGTATATTGCAGTGAAGATAAGATATTGCTCACAAACTCCCCCTTCTCACATACTTGCAGATTGTATCTTTTTAGTTCTAATTTTAGCTTTGTGAAATTAACAAAAGTGAAGGAGCGACCCGTATGGACACTTTGAAAGTTATGGTTCAGGTTGCTGTCGCGCCGCACAAACTTGCCAACAACATAAAGCAGGCCCAAACAGACATTCAATTAAGGTGCTATGGACAAGACTGGTCTCAAAACAAATGGTGCCCCAGGCAAGGACCACACCCAGATTTCCCCCTCCACTTAAATACCTTATTTCTTATTGTGTTTCTAGCCCATTTCACAACTCGGATCCACTATCTACATCGTATAAGTCAATGAAAATGCAAGCTAGAACCTGTAAAACTGTATTTGTTCATGCCATATAAATTTTCTGTATTGTTTCAGCTGCTGAATGACTTGTTGAGTAGATAGACTGCGCCTGGCCTTCCTGTCACCCAATATCCCAGGTGGTCGCCTGGCCCTAAATCTATCCATAAGCGTATTGCATGAATGGCTGCATATGAATGGTTTAATGGCGAGACCACTGTATAAGGACTTCCTGCATAGCCCATACCTTCTAGCCTGATTTGAAAACATTTACACAGAAAGCATCTGTAGTACATTCATAGACTCTATACAAAGTAAAAGAAAACTGTGACACTCTGAAGAGCTTTATTGTGATAGCTATTAGGAACTAATCACATGTATGAAATAAAGGGCCTTGCAGAGGTACTGCCACTAAAATAAAGCTAAAGTTCAAGGTGTATTTGGAACAAGATCTGCAACACTGCAATTATTTGCTTTCTTGTTAGCCTTAGTTCTTATCTTGTTTAATTTGATTTATGCTGCATTATATATGCCTGTTCTTTTTAATGCTTTGTTTGTCAGGAAACACAGTACCACATCCATCAAGAGCAAGGTATTGTTAAGTGTAAAATATTATTTCCTTTATTGGGTAACCCTTCTAGGTGTGCTGCACCTGAGCAGATGGTCAACTTGCTCAAGGTATTTTTGAGAGTTTGCATTAGTGTTTTATAGATATCTAAAGTGATGTGGATAGGTGTTCTCTTTCATTTTAGACCCAGAGAAGTTTTACATGGAAAAGATTCTGCTTGTACTTTTCCTTGCAGGGCTGATCATTTTGTAACTAATACGTTAACTTTAACCAATCATACTCTACCAGCAAACACCCGCCTGCCTCCTTCAGTTTATAATAAAACCACTTTACAATGTATATTCATTGTGACATTATGAAAACTGTAATGTTAGATATAGGTATAGACATAGATATATGTATGTAGGCCACATAGTCTGAAAACCACTTTTCATGCTACCTGTTTGTACTTGAGTGTGCATACTCAAACGCAAATTATGTACATATCCAATCAGTGTAAACAGCATGCATGTTTGGTAGGAGAGGTGTGTCTTCTCAGAAGTCGAATTTGGTAATAGATGGCTTTTTTTGAGTTTCAAAAATCAGACTTTGCAGGATTTCACCCTTTGCAACAGCAATAATAGCAGCTGTCTAGCACTCTAGACATTTTCAGAGCATTTCGTTTCAGTATGCGCTGCAAAAAGCCAGGTCAGCATTTTCAGTCCCGTATTTCAGATAGGGGTGTGCGGCTTTCTTGAGGCCACTTAGTAAAAGCTCATAGCAGAGGTGAGATTTCAACCGGGGATTCCTTGTCCACACAGCCCAGCCTCTTAGCCTCAACCTCTCTTAGCCTGTGGGGTATGTGTATATAAGGGAATGGCCCATAACAGCATGAAAAGAGCCTGCTAGATCAGGCCAGTCGCCCATCTACTCTAGCATCCTGCTTTCACAACGGCCAACCAGATGTTTGTGGGAAACCAGGGAGCAGATAATGAGCAGAAGAGCACTCTCCCCTCCCAAAGTTTCCAGAAACTGGTATTTGGAAGCATTGCTCCCTCCGTCTGCGGCAGCTGAGCATAGCCATTGTGGTTTTGCATATCTAATTCTCACAGTGTACGTGAGAAGGATGTTTTCCGCTTGTGCTGGTCATCAGCTGGTCCACACGGCAGGTGGCACAATCCATCCATCCTTTTTCCTTGCACTTCTCTGCAGTGCACTTACTACTCAGTGTTAAAACAGGAGTGCAGGAAACCGCTCTGTGGGGGGTGCCCCAAAATGAATCCCTTTGAGCTTTAGAAGTGAATTTAACTGATTTGGGTTTTGATTAATAAACAAGGCTCTGTTTGTTGTGAGTCTTTTGCTGTGTTTTTGATTTTCAGGGTCTTTTCATGGGACACAAAAATGTAAAGCGATATTGAAATCTTTGTTTAGGTTCACTCCAGAGCCTTGGCTTACAGTAAATATCAGTTTTGTTCAACCAAAGTATCACTTTACACAAATCAGCCAATGAAGCACAGTAAACAAACTTTTCCGAGCATATATAAACCCCAAACTGCTGTTCTGTTTACTGTTAAATATTTACTGTGTGAAGCATCAGGGACATTTAAGAACTGGTTATTCTTGTTTTGTCCTTTCAACAGATATCTTAGTTGGTAAGACCCTCCTTTTCAACTGCATTGTGTTTGCTGCTGCCTTGACTAAGCAGGAAGGACTTAGCTTAAGCTTTAGTCTTTTGGGTATATCCTATCCTTGTTCCAAGGTGCACAAGATGGCATGTGCCCCCCCCCCCCCCGAGAATCGTACAAAATAGGTTAAGCTGAGAGACGGTGAACTAGCCCAAGTCACCCTGTCAACCATACCAGCCTGACATTAGTAATGCTCACAGTTCTGAAATCTTAGATATTCAAGCTGGAGGGTCACTTCTATAATGTTCATTCTACCATCATGTGATCTGCTCATTTGCATGGATTGATTTATCTGACTGACATCTTATATTTACTGACTCTTACATTTATCCTTGTCAGCATTCATTCAGCCTTTATTGGCATAATCCTTGTCAACATTTACTGCATTGCAGGCAGAGGTAGGTGGATATGTGCCACTGTTCACACCAACGAGGTTCATACTTGATTTGGGAATAAGCCAAGTTGCCCTTCAGTTTTTTACTTAACAAACACTAACATCCATACAACAATCTGGCTGTAGCTATCAGTCATTTAATTAAAGCATCTACTGCACTTTCTTTTAAAGACATGTTTAACAGGTTTAAGATTACCATTTAAAGTCATTGAAAATAACCTAATCTACACATAGCTCATGCATAACAGTCTTAAACACCTTCTACATTTTCCACCAAACTGCTCTGTAGACACGCAACTATGTTTGAAAAGATGAGTGCTCCTCCTCCTCCTCCTCTTCTTCT